>NW_027649996.1:0-220395 GCF_965287045.1 Carcharhinus amblyrhynchos
CTCCTGTTTCTGCCCCTCTGTTTCCAGACCCCTGTTTCTGCCCCTCTGTTTCCAGACTCCTGTTTCTGCCCCTCTGTTTCCAGCCTCCTGTTTCTGCCCCTCTGTTTCCAGACTCCTGTTTCTCCCCCTCTGTTTGCAGACCCCTGTTTCTCCCCCTCCGTTTTCAGACTCCTGTTTCTCCCCCTCTGTTTCCAGACTCCTGTTTCTCCCCCACTGTTTCCAGGCTCCTGTTTCTCACCCTCTGTTTCCAGACTCTTGTTTCTGCCCCTCTGTTTCCAGCCTCCTGTTTCTCCCCCTCTGTTTCCACACTCCTGTTTCTGCCCCTCTGTTTCCAGACTGTTGTTTCTCCTCCTCTGTTTACAGGCTCCTGTTTCTCCCCCTCTGTTTTCAGACTCCTGATTCTGCCCCTCTGTTTCCAGTCTCCTGTTTCTGCCCCTCTGTTTCGAGACTCCTGTTTCTCCCCCTCTGTTTCCAGACTCCTGTTTCTCCCCCTCTGTTTCCAGACTCCTGTTTCTCCCCCTCTGTTTCCAGACTCCTGTTTCTGCCCCTCTGTTTCCAGCCTCCTGTTTCTCCCCCTCTGTTTCCACACTCCAGTTTCTGCCCCACTGTTTCCAGAGTCCTGTTTCTCACACTCTGTTTCCAGACTCCTGTTTCTGCCCCTCTATTTCCAGACTCCTGTTTCTGCCCCTCTGTTTCCAGACTCCGGTTTCTGCCCCTCTGTTTCCAGACTCCTGTTTCTCCCCCTCTGTTTCCAGACTCCTGTTTCTGCCCCTCTGTTTCCAGATGCCTGTTTCTCCCCCTGTTTCCAGACTCCTGTATCTCACCCTCTGTTTCCAGACTCCTGTTTCTGCCCCTCTGTTTCCAGACTCCGGTTTCTGCCCCTCTGTTTCCAGACTGCTGTTTCTCACCCTCTGTTTAGAGCCTCCTGTTTCTCGCCCTCTGTTTCCAGACTCCTGTTTCTGCCCCTCTGTTTCCAGACCCCTGTTTCTGCCCCTCTGTTTCCAGACTCCTGTTTCTGCCCCTCTGTTTCCAGCCTCCTGTTTCTGCCCCTCTGTTTCCAGCCTCCTGTTTCTGCCCCTCTGTTTCCAGACTCCTGTTTCTCCCCCTCTGTTTGCAGACCCCTGTTTCTCCCCCTCCGTTTTCAGACTCCTGTTTCTCCCCCTCTGTTTCCAGACTCCTGTTTCTCCCCCACTGTTTCCAGGCTCCTGTTTCTCACCCTCTGTTTCCAGACTCTTGTTTCTGCCCCTCTGTTTCCAGCCTCCTGTTTCTCCCCTCTGTTTCCACACTCCTGTTTCTGCCCCTCTGTTTCCAGACTGTTGTTTCTCCTCCTCTGTTTACAGGCTCCTGTTTCTCCCCCTCTGTTTTCAGACTCCTGATTCTGCCCCTCTGTTTCCAGTCTCCTGTTTCTGCCCCTCTGTTTCGAGACTCCTGTTTCTCCCCCTCTGTTTCCAGACTCCTGTTCCTCCCCCTCTGTTTCCAGACTCCTGTTTCTCCCCCTCTGTTTCCAGACTCCTGTTTCTGCCCCTCTGTTTCCAGCCTCCTGTTCCTCCCCCTCTGTTTCCACACTCCAGTTTCTGCCCCACTGTTTCCAGAGTCCTGTTTCTCACACTCTGTTTCCAGACTCCTGTTTCTGCCCCTCTATTTCCAGACTCCTGTTTCTGCCCCTCTGTTTCCAGACTCCGGTTTCTGCCCCTCTGTTTCCAGACTCCTGTTTCTCCCCCTCTGTTTCCAGACTCCTGTTTCTGCCCCTCTGTTTCCAGATGCCTGTTTCTCCCCCTGTTTCCAGACTCCTGTATCTCACCCTCTGTTTCCAGACTCCTGTTTCTGCCCCTCTGTTTCCAGGCTCCTGTTTCTGCCCCTCTGTTTCCACACTCCGGTTTCTGCCCCTCTGTTTCCAGACTCCTGTTTCTCACCCTCTGTTTCCAGACTCCTGTTTCTGCCCCTCTGTTTCCAGACTCCTGTTTCTGCCCCTCTGTTTCCACACTCCGGTTTCTGCCCCTCTGTTTCCAGACTCCTGTTTCTCACCCTCTGTTTCCAGCCTCTTGTTTCTCGCCCTCTGTTTCCAGACTCCTGTTTCTGCCCCTCTGTTTCCAGACTCCTGTTTCTGCCCCTCTGTTTCCAGACGCCTGTTTCTCCCCCTCTGTTTCCAGACTCCTGTTTCTCGCCCTCTGTTTCCAGACTCCTGTTTCTCCCCCACTGTTCCACACTCCTGTTTCTGCCCCTCTGTTTCCAGACTCCAGTTTCTGCCTCTCTGTTTCCAGACACCTGTCTCTCACCGTCTGTTTCCAGACTCCTGTTTCTGCCCCTCTGTTTCCAGACTCCTGTTTCTGCCCCTCTGTTTCCAGACTCGTGCTTCTGCCCCTCTGTTTCCAGTCTCCTGTTTCTCTCCCTCTGTTTCCAGACTCCTGTTTCTCACCTTCTGTTTCCAGACTCCTGTTTCTCCCACTCTGTTTCCAGACTCCTGTTTCTGCCCCTCTGTTTCCAGCCTCCTGTTTCTCCCCCTCTGTTTCCACACTCCTGTTTCTGCCCCTCTGTTTCCAGCCTCCTGTTTCTCACCCTCTGTTTCCAGACTCCTGTTTCTGCCCCTCTCTTTCCAGACTCCTGTTTCTGCCTCTCTGTTTCCAGACTCCTGTATCTCACCGTCTGTCTCCAGACTCCTGTTTCTGCCCCTCTGTTTCCAGCCTCCTGTTTCTCACCCTCTGTTTCCAGCCTCCTGTTTCTCCCCCTCTGTTTCCACTCTCCAGTTTCTGCCCCACTGTTTCCAGAGTCCTGTTTCTCACACTCTGTTTCCAGACTCCTGTTTCTGCCCCTCTATTTCCAGACTCCTGTTTCTGCCCCTCTGTTTCCAGACTCCGGTTTCTGCCACTCTGTTTCCAGACTGCTGTTTCTCACCCTCTGTTTAGAGCCTCCTGTTTCTCGCCCTCTGTTTCCAGACTCCTGTTTCTGCCCCTCTGTTTCCAGACCCCTGTTTCTGCCCCTCTGTTTCCAGACTCCTGTTTCTGCCCCTCTGTTTCCAGCCTCCTGTTTCTGCCCCTCTGTTTCCAGACTCCTGTTTCTCCCCCTCTGTTTGCAGACCCCTGTTTCTCCCCCTCCGTTTTCAGACTCCTGTTTCTCCCCCTCTGTTTCCAGACTCCTGTTTCCCCCCCACTGTTTCCAGGCTCCTGTTTCTCACCCTCTGTTTCCAGACTCTTGTTTCTGCCCCTCTGTTTCCAGCCTCCTGTTTCTCCCCCTCTGTTTCCACACTCCTGTTTCTGCCCCTCTGTTTCCAGACTGTTGTTTCTCCTCCTCTGTTTACAGGCTCCTGTTTCTCCCCCTCTGTTTTCAGACTCCTGATTCTGCCCCTCTGTTTCCAGTCTCCTGTTTCTGCCCCTCTGTTTCGAGACTCCTGTTTCTCCCCCTCTGTTTCCAGACTCCTGTTTCTCCCCCTCTGTTTCCAGACTCCTGTTTCTCCCCCTCTGTTTCCAGACTCCTGTTTCTGCCCCTCTGTTTCCAGCCTCCTGTTTCTCCCCCTCTGTTTCCACACTCCAGTTTCTGCCCCACTGTTTCCAGAGTCCTGTTTCTCACACTCTGTTTCCAGACTCCTGTTTCTGCCCCTCTATTTCCAGACTCCTGTTTCTGCCCCTCTGTTTCCAGACTCCGGTTTCTGCCCCTCTGTTTCCAGACTCCTGTTTCTCCCCCTCTGTTTCCAGACTCCTGTTTCTGCCCCTCTGTTTCCAGATGCCTGTTTCTCCCCCTGTTTCCAGACTCCTGTATCTCACCCTCTGTTTCCAGACTCCTGTTTCTGCCCCTCTGTTTCCAGACTCCTGTTTCTGCCCCTCTGTTTCCACACTCCGGTTTCTGCCCCTCTGTTTCCAGACTCCTGTTTCTCACCCTCTGTTTCCAGACTCCTGTTTCTGCCCCTCTGTTTCCAGACTCCTGTTTCTGCCCCTCTGTTTCCACACTCCGGTTTCTGCCCCTCTGTTTCCAGACTCCTGTTTCTCACCCTCTGTTTCCAGCCTCTTGTTTCTCGCCCTCTGTTTCCAGACTCCTGTTTCTGCCCCTCTGTTTCCAGACTCCTGTTTCTGCCCCTCTGTTTCCAGACGCCTGTTTCTCCCCCTCTGTTTCCAGACTCCTGTTTCTCGCCCTCTGTTTCCAGACTCCTGTTTCTCCCCCACTGTTCCACACTCCTGTTTCTGCCCCTCTGTTTCCAGACTCCAGTTTCTGCCTCTCTGTTTCCAGACACCTGTCTCTCACCGTCTGTTTCCAGACTCCTGTTTCTGCCCCTCTGTTTCCAGACTCCTGTTTCTGCCCCTCTGTTTCCAGACTCGTGCTTCTGCCCCTCTGTTTCCAGTCTCCTGTTTCTCTCCCTCTGTTTCCAGACTCCTGTTTCTCACCTTCTGTTTCCAGACTCCTGTTTCTCCCACTCTGTTTCCAGACTCCTGTTTCTGCCCCTCTGTTTCCAGCCTCCTGTTTCTCCCCCTCTGTTTCCACACTCCTGTTTCTGCCCCTATGTTTCCAGCCTCCTGTTTCTCACCCTCTGTTTCCAGACTCCTGTTTCTGCCCCTCTCTTTCCAGACTCCTGTTTCTGCCTCTCTGTTTCCAGACTCCTGTATCTCACCGTCTGTCTCCAGACTCCTGTTTCTGCCCCTCTGTTTCCAGACTCCTGTTTCTCCCCCTCTGTTTCCAGACTCCTATTTCTGCCCCTCTGTTTCCACACTCTTGTATCTGCCCCTCTGTTTCCAGACTCTTGTTTCTCCCCCTCTGTTTCCAGACTCCTGTTTCTCACCCTCTGTTTCCAGACTCCTGTTTCTGCCCCTCTGTTTCCAGCCTCCTGTTTCTCCCCCTCTGTTTCCACCCTCCTGTTTCTGCCCCTCTGTTCCCAGCCTCCTGTTTCTCCCCCTCTGTTTCCAGACTCCTATTTCTGCCCCTCTGTTTCCAGACTCCTGTTTCTGCCCCTCTGTTTCCACACTCTTGTATCTGCCCCTCTGTTTCCAGACTCTTGTTTCTCCCCCTCTGTTTCCAGACTCCTGTTTCTCACCCTCTGTTTCCAGACTCCTGTTTCTGCCCCTCTGTTTCCAGCCTCCTGTTTCTGCCCCTCTGTTTCCACACTCCTGTTTCTGCCCCTCTGTTTCCAGACTCTTGTTTCTCCTCCTCTGTTTACAGGCTCCTGTTTCTCCCCCTCTGTTTTCAGACTCCTGATTCTGCCCCTCTGTTTCCAGCCTCCTGTTTCTGCCCCTCTGTTTCCAGACTCCTGTTTCTCACCCTCTGTTTACAGGCTCCTGTTTCTCCCCCTCTGTTTTCAGACTCCTGATTCTGCCCCTCTGTTTCCAGACTCCTGTTTCTCCCCCTCTGTTTCCAGACTCCTACTTCTCCCCCTCTGTTTCCAGCCTCCTGTTCCTGCCCCTCTGTTTCCAGACTCCTGTTTCTCCCCCTCTGTTTCCAGACTCCTGTTTCTGCCCCTCTGTTTCCAGTCTCCTGATTCTGCCCCTCTGTTTCCAGACTCCTGTTTCTCCCCCTCTGTTTCCAGTCTCCTGTCTCTGCCCCTCTGTTTCCAGTCTCCTGTTTCTGCCCCTCTGTTTCCAGACTCCTGTTTCTAACCCTCTGTTTCCAGACTCCTGTTTCTGCCCCTCTGTTTCCAGACGCCTGTTTCTGCCCCTCTGTTTCCAGACTCCTGTTTCTCACCCTCTGTTTCCAGCCTCCTGTTTCTCACCCTCTGTTTCCAGCCTCCTGTTTCTCCCCCTCTGTTTCCACTCTCCAGTTTCTGCCCCACTGTTTCCAGAGTCCTGTTTCTCACACTCTGTTTCCAGACTCCTGTTTCTGCCCCTCTATTTCCAGACTCCTGTTTCTGCCCCTCTGTTTCCAGACTCCGGTTTCTGCCCCTCTGTTTCCAGACTGCTGTTTCTCACCCTCTGTTTAGAGCCTCCTGTTTCTCGCCCTCTGTTTCCAGACTCCTGTTTCTGCCCCTCTGTTTCCAGACCCCTGTTTCTGCCCCTCTGTTTCCAGACTCCTGTTTCTGCCCCTCTGTTTCCAGCCTCCTGTTTCTGCCCCTCTGTTTCCAGACTCCTGTTTCTCCCCCTCTGTTTGCAGACCCCTGTTTCTCCCCCTCCGTTTTCAGACTCCTGTTTCTCCCCCTCTGTTTCCAGACTCCTGTTTCTCCCCCACTGTTTCCAGACTCCTGTTTCTCACCCTCTGTTTCCAGACTCTTGTTTCTGCCCCTCTGTTTCCAGCCTCCTGTTTCTCCCCCTCTGTTTCCACACTCCTGTTTCTGCCCCTCTGTTTCCAGACTGTTGTTTCTCCTCCTCTGTTTACAGGCTCCTGTTTCTCCCCCTCTGTTTTCAGACTCCTGATTCTGCCCCTCTGTTTCCAGTCTCCTGTTTCTGCCCCTCTGTTTCGAGACTCCTGTTTCTCCCCCTCTGTTTCCAGACTCCTGTTTCTCCCCCTCTGTTTCCAGACTCCTGTTTCTCCCCCTCTGTTTCCAGACTCCTGTTTCTGCCCCTCTGTTTCCAGCCTCCTGTTTCTCCCCCTCTGTTTCCACACTCCAGTTTCTGCCCCACTGTTTCCAGAGTCCTGTTTCTCACACTCTGTTTCCAGACTCCTGTTTCTGCCCCTCTATTTCCAGACTCCTGTTTCTGCCCCTCTGTTTCCAGACTCCGGTTTCTGCCCCTCTGTTTCCAGATGCCTGTTTCTCCCCCTGTTTCCAGACTCCTGTATCTCACCCTCTGTTTCCAGACTCCTGTTTCTGCCCCTCTGTTTCCAGACTCCTGCTTCTGCCCCTCTGTTTCCACACTCCGGTTTCTGCCCCTCTGTTTCCAGACTCCTGTTTCTCCCCCTCTGTTTCCAGACTCCTGTTTCTGCCCCTCTGTTTCCAGATGCCTGTTTCTCCCCCTGTTTCCAGACTCCTGTATCTCACCCTCTGTTTCCAGACTCCTGTTTCTGCCCCTCTGTTTCCAGACTCCTGTTTCTGCCCCTCTGTTTCCACACTCCGGTTTCTGCCCCTCTGTTTCCAGACTCCTGTTTCTCACCCTCTGTTTCCAGACTCCTGTTTCTGCCCCTCTGTTTCCAGACTCCTGTTTCTGCCCCTCTGTTTCCACACTCCGGTTTCTGCCCCTCTGTTTCCAGACTCCTGTTTCTCACCCTCTGTTTCCAGCCTCTTGTTTCTCGCCCTCTGTTTCCAGACTCCTGTTTCTGCCCCTCTGTTTCCAGACTCCTGTTTCTGCCCCTCTGTTTCCAGACGCCTGTTTCTCCCCCTCTGTTTCCAGACTCCTGTTTCTCGCCCTCTGTTTCCAGACTCCTGTTTCTCCCCCACTGTTCCACACTCCTGTTTCTGCCCCTCTGTTTCCAGACTCCAGTTTCTGCCTCTCTGTTTCCAGACACCTGTCTCTCACCGTCTGTTTCCAGACTCCTGTTTCTGCCCCTCTGTTTCCAGACTCCTGTTTCTGCCCCTCTGTTTCCAGACTCCTGTTTCTGCCCCACTGTTTCGAGCCTCCTGATTCTGCCCCTCTGTTTCCAGCCTCTTCTTTCTCTCCCTCTGTTTCCTGACTCCTGTTTCTCACCCTCTGTTTCCAGGCTCCTGTTTCTGCCCCTCTGTTTCCAGACTCCTGGTTCTCCCCCTCTGTTTCCAGACTCCTGATTCTCCCCCTCTGTTTCCAGACTCCTGTTTCTCCCCCTCTGTATCCAGTCTCCTGTTTCTCCACCACTGTTTCCAGACTCCTGTTCCTCACCCTCTGTTTCCAGGCTCCTGTTTCTCCCCCTCTGTTTCGAGCCTCCTGTTTCTGCCCCTCTGTTTCCAGCCTTCTGTTTCTCCCCCTCTGTTTCCAAACTCCTGTTTCTGCCCCTCTGTTTCCAGACTCCTGTTTCTGCCCCTCTGTTTCCAGCCTCCTGTTTCTGCCCCTCTGTTTCCAGACTTCTGTTTCTCACCCTGTGTTTCCAGACTCCTGTTTCTCCCCCTTTGTTTCCAGCCTCCTGTTTCTGCCCCCTCTGTTTCCAGACTCCTGTTTCTGCCCCTCTGCTTCCAGACTCCTGTTTCTCCCCCTCTGTTTCCAGCCTCTTGTTTCTCGCCCTCTGTTTCCAGGCTCCTGTTTCTGCCCCTCTGTTTCCAGACTCCTGCTTCTCCCCCTCTGTTTCCAGACACTTGTTTCTCCCCCTCTGTTTCCAGACTCCTGTTTCTCCCCCTCTGTTTCCAGTCTCCTGTTTCTCCACCTCTGTTTCCAGACTCCTGTTTCTCACCCTCTGTTTCCAGGCTCCTGTTTCTCCCCCTCTGTCTCGAGCCTCCAGTTTCTGCCCCTCTGTTTCCAGCCTCCTGTTTCTCCCCCTCTGTTTCCAATCTCCTGTTTCTCCCCCTCTGTTTCCAGGCTCCTGCTTCTGCCCCTCTGTTTCCAGACTCCTGTTTCTCCCCCTCTGTTTCCAGACTCCTGTTTCTCCCCCTCTGTTTCCAGACTCCTGTTTCTCCCCCTCTGTTTCCAGTCTCCTGTTTCTCCACCTCTGCTTCCAGACTCCTGTTTCTCACCCTCTGTTTCCAATCTCCTGTTTCTCCCCCTGTGTTTCGAGCCTCCAGTTTCTGCCCCTCTGTTTCCAGCCTCCTGTTTCTCCCCCTCTGTTTCCAAAATCCTGTTTCTGCCCCTCTGTTTCCAGACTCCTGTTTCTCCCCCTCTGTTTCCAGACTCCTGTTTCTGCCCCTCTGTTTCCAGACTTCTGTTTCTCACCCTGTGTTTCCAGACTCCTGTTTCTTCCCCTCTGTTTCCAGCCTCCTGTTTCTCCCCCTCTGTTTCCAGACGCCTGTTTCTGCCCCTCTGCTTCCAGACTCCTGTTTCTCCCCCTCTGTTTCCAGCCTCTTGTTTCTCGCCCTCTGTTTCCAGACTCCTGTTTCTGCCCCTCTGTTTCCAGACTTCTGTTTCTCACCCTGTGTTTCCAGACTCCTGTTTCTTCCCCTCTGTTTCCAGCCTCCTGTTTCTCCCCCTCTGTTTCCAGACGCCTGTTTCTGCCCCTCTGCTTCCAGACTCCTGTTTCTCCCCCTCTGTTTCCAGCCTCTTGTTTCTCGCCCTCTGTTTCCAGACTCCTGTTTCTGCCCCTCTGTTTCCAGACTCCTGTTTCTCCCCCTCTGTTTCCAGACACCTGTTTCTCCCCCTCTGTTTCCAGACTCCTGTTTCTCCCCCTCTGTTTCCAGTCTCCTGTTTCTCCACCTCTGTTTCCAGACTCCTGTTTCTCACCCTCTGTTTCCAGGCTCCTGTTTCTCCCCCTCTGTTTCGAGCCTCCAGTTTCTGCCCCTCTGTTTCCAGCCTCCTGTTTCTCCCCCTCTGTTTCCAATCTCCTGTTTCTCCCCCTCTGTTTCCAGGCTCCTGCTTCTGCGCCTCTGTTTCCAGACTCCTGTTTCTCCCCCTCTGTTTCCAGACTCCTGTTTCTCCCCCTCTGTTTCCAGACTCCTGTTTCTCCCCCTCTGTTTCCAGTCTCCTGTTTCTCCACCTCTGTTTCCAGACTCTTGTTTCTCACCCTCTGTTTCCAGGCTCCTGTTTCTCCCCCTGTTTTTCGAGCCTCCAGTTTCTGCCCCTCTGTTTCCAGCCTCCTGTTTCTCCCCCTCTGTTTCCAAAATCCTGTTTCTGCCACTCTGTTTCCAGACTCCTGTTTCTCCCCCTCTGTTTCCAGACTCCTGTTTCTGCCCCTCTGTTTCCAGAATTCTGTTTCTCACCCTGTGTTTCCAGACTCCTGTTTCTCCCCCTCTGTTTCCAGCCTCCTGTTTCTCCCCCTCTGTTACCAGACTCCTATTTCTGCCCCTCTGTTGATTGACTCCTGTTTCTCCCCCTCTGTTTCCAGACTCCTGTTTCTGCCCCTCTGTTTCCAGACTCCTGTTTCTTCCCCTCTGTTTCCAGACTCCTGTTACTGCCCCTCTGTTTCCAGCCTCCTGATTCTGCCCCTCTGTTTCCAGCCTCCTCTTTCTCACCCTCTGTTTCCTGACTCCTGTTTCTCCCCCTCTGTTTCCAGACTCCTGTTTCTGCCCCTCTGCTTCCAGACTCCTGTTTCTCCCCCTCTGTTTCCAGCCTCTTGTTTCTCGCCCTGTGTTTCCAGACTCCTGTTTCTGCCCCTCTGTTTCCAGACTCCTGTTTCTCCCCCTCTGTTTCCAGTCTCCTGTTTCTCCCCCTCTGTTTCCAGACTCCTGTTTCTGCCCCTCTGTTTCCTGACTCCTGTTTCTCACCCTCTGTTTCCAGTGTCCTCTTTCTGCCCCTCTGTTTCCAGCCTCCTGTTTCTGACCCTCTGTTTCCAGTCTCCTGTTTCTCTCCCTCTGTTTCCAGACTCCTGTTTCTCACCTTCTGTTTCCAGACTCCTGTTTCTCCCACTCTGTTTCCAGACTCCTGTTTCTGCCCCTCTGTTTCCAGCCTCCTGTTTCTCCCACTCTGATTCCACACTCCTGTTTCTGCCCCTCTGTTTCCAGCCTCCTGTTTCTCACCCTCTGTTTCCAGACTCCTGTTTCTGCCCCTTTCTTTCCAGACTCCTGTTTCTGCCTCTCTGTTTCCAGACTCCTGTATCTCACCGTCTGTTTCCAGACTCCTGTTTCTGCCCCTCTGTTTCCAGACTCCTGTTTCTCCCCCTCTGTTTCCAGACTCCTATTTCTGCCCCTCTGTTTCCACACTCTTGTATCTGCCCCTCTGTTTCCTGACTCTTGTTTCTCCCCCTCTTTTTCCAGACTCCTGTTTCTCACCCTCTGTTTCCAGACTCCTGTTTCTGCCCCTCTGTTTCCAGCCTCCTGTTTCTCCCCCTCTGTTTCCACACTCCTGTTTCTGCCCCTCTGTTCCCAGTCTCCTGTTTATCCCCCACTGTTTCCAGACTCCTATTTCTGCCCCTCTGTTTCCAGACTCCTGTTTCACACCATCTGTTTCCAGACTCCTCTTTCACACTCTCTGTTTCCAGGCTCCTGTTTCTGCCCCACTGTTTCCAGACTCCTCCTTCTGCCCCTCTGTTTCCAGCCTCCTGTTTCTCCCCCTCTGTTTCCAGACTCCTGTTTCTCCCCCTCTGTTTCCAGACTCCTGTTTCTGCCCCTCTGTTTCCAGACTCCTGTTTCTGCCCCTCTGTTTCCAGCCTCCTGTTTCTGCCCCTCTGTTTCCAGCCTCCTGTTTCTCCCCCTCTGTTTCCAGACTCCTGTTTCTCCTCCTCTGTTTACAGACTCCTGTTTCTCCCCCTCTGTTTTCAGACTCCTGTTTCTGCCCCTCTGTTTCCAGACTCCTGTTTCTCCCCCTCTGTTTCCAGACTCCTGTTTCTCCCCCTCTGTTTCCAGACTCCTGTTTCTCCCCCTCTGCTTCCAGACTCCGGTTTCTCCCCCTCTGTTTCCAGTCTCCTGTTTCTCCACCTCTGTTTCCAGACTCCTGTTTCTCACCCTCTGTTTCCAGGCTCCTGCTTCTCACCCTCTATTTCGAGCCTCCTGTATCTCCCCCTCTGTTTCCACACTCCTGTTGCTGCCCCACTGTTTCTAGGCTCCTGTTTCTCACCCTCTGTTTCCAGAGTCCTGTTTCTGCCCCTCTGTTTCCAGACTCCTGTTTCTGCCTCTCTGTTTCCAGACTCCTGTTTCTGCCCCTCTGTTTCCAGAGTCCTGTTTCTCACCCTCTGTTTCCAGCCTCTTGTTTCTCGCCCTCTGTTTCCAGACTCCTGTTTCTGCCCCTCTGTTTCCAGACTCCTGTTTCTCCCCCTCTGTTTCCGGACTCCTGTTTCTCCCCCTCTGTTTCCAGACTCCTGTTTCTCCCCCTCTGTTTCCAGACTCCTGTTTCTGCCCCTCTGTTTCCAGACTCCTGTTTCTCACCTTCTGTTTCCAGTCTCCTCTTTCTGCCCCTCGGTTTCCAGCCTCCTGGTTCTGCACCTCTGTTTCCAGTCTCCTGTTTCTCTCCCTCTGTTTCCAGACTCCTGTTTCTCCCCCTCTGTTTCCAGACTCCTGTTTCTCCCCCTCTGTTTCCAGACACCTGTTTCTCCCCCTCTGTTTCCAGTCTCCTGTTTCTCCACCTCTGTTTCCAGACTCCTGTTTCTCACCCTCTGTTTCCAGGCTCCTGTTTCTCCCCCTCTGTTTCGAGCCTCCTGTTTCTGCCCCTCTCTTTCCAGACTCCTGTTTCTGCCTCTCTGTTTCCAGACTCCTGTATCTCACCGTCTGTTTCCAGACTCCTGTTTCTGCCCCTCTGTTTCCAGACTCCTGTTTCTCCCCCTCTGTTTCCAGACTCCTATTTCTGCCCCTCTGTTTCCACACTCTTGTATCTGCCCCTCTGTTTCCTGACTCTTGTTTCTCCCCCTCTTTTTCCAGACTCCTGTTTCTCACCCTCTGTTTCCAGACTCCTGTTTCTGCCCCTCTGTTTCCAGCCTCCTGTTTCTCCCCCTCTGTTTCCACACTCCTGTTTCTGCCCCTCTGTTCCCAGTCTCCTGTTTATCCCCCACTGTTTCCAGACTCCTATTTCTGCCCCTCTGTTTCCAGACTCCTGTTTCACACCATCTGTTTCCAGACTCCTCTTTCACACTCTCTGTTTCCAGGCTCCTGTTTCTGCCCCACTGTTTCCAGACTCCTCCTTCTGCCCCTCTGTTTCCAGCCTCCTGTTTCTCCCCCTCTGTTTCCAGACTCCTGTTTCTCCCCCTCTGTTTCCAGACTCCTGTTTCTGCCCCTCTGTTTCCAGACTCCTGTTTCTGCCCCTCTGTTTCCAGCCTCCTGTTTCTGCCCCTCTGTTTCCAGCCTCCTGTTTCTCCCCCTCTGTTTCCAGACTCCTGTTTCTCCTCCTCTGTTTACAGACTCCTGTTTCTCCCCCTCTGTTTTCAGACTCCTGTTTCTGCCCCTCTGTTTCCAGACTCCTGTTTCTCCCCCTCTGTTTCCAGACTCCTGTTTCTCCCCCTCTGTTTCCAGACTCCTGTTTCTCCCCCTCTGCTTCCAGACTCCGGTTTCTCCCCCTCTGTTTCCAGTCTCCTGTTTCTCCACCTCTGTTTCCAGACTCCTGTTTCTCACCCTCTGTTTCCAGGCTCCTGCTTCTCACCCTCTATTTCGAGCCTCCTGTATCTCCCCCTCTGTTTCCACACTCCTGTTGCTGCCCCACTGTTTCTAGGCTCCTGTTTCTCACCCTCTGTTTCCAGAGTCCTGTTTCTGCCCCTCTGTTTCCAGACTCCTGTTTCTGCCTCTCTGTTTCCAGACTCCTGTTTCTGCCCCTCTGTTTCCAGAGTCCTGTTTCTCACCCTCTGTTTCCAGCCTCTTGTTTCTCGCCCTCTGTTTCCAGACTCCTGTTTCTGCCCCTCTGTTTCCAGACTCCTGTTTCTCCCCCTCTGTTTCCGGACTCCTGTTTCTCCCCCTCTGTTTCCAGACTCCTGTTTCTCCCCCTCTGTTTCCAGACTCCTGTTTCTGCCCCTCTGTTTCCAGACTCCTGTTTCTCACCTTCTGTTTCCAGTCTCCTCTTTCTGCCCCTCGGTTTCCAGCCTCCTGGTTCTGCACCTCTGTTTCCAGTCTCCTGTTTCTCTCCCTCTGTTTCCAGACTCCTGTTTCTCCCCCTCTGTTTCCAGACTCCTGTTTCTCCCCCTCTGTTTCCAGACACCTGTTTCTCCCCCTCTGTTTCCAGTCTCCTGTTTCTCCACCTCTGTTTCCAGACTCCTGTTTCTCACCCTCTGTTTCCAGGCTCCTGTTTCTCCCCCTCTGTTTCGAGCCTCCTGTTTCTGCCCCTCTCTTTCCAGACACCTGTTTCTGCCTCTCTGTTTCCAGACTCCTGTATCTCACCGTCTGTTTCCAGACTCCTGTTTCTGCCCCTCTGTTTCCAGACTCCTGTTTCTCCCCCTCTGTTTCCAGACTCCTATTTCTGCCCCTCTGTTTCCACACTCTTGTATCTGCCCCTCTGTTTCCTGACTCTTGTTTCTCCCCCTCTTTTTCCAGACTCCTGTTTCTCACCCTCTGTTTCCAGACTCCTGTTTCTGCCCCTCTGTTTCCAGCCTCCTGTTTCTCCCCCTCTGTTTCCACACTCCTGTTTCTGCCCCTCTGTTCCCAGTCTCCTGTTTCTCCCCCTCTGTTTCCAGACTCCTATTTCCGCCCCTCTGTTTCCAGACTCCTGTTTCACACCATCTGTTTCCAGACTCCTCTTTCTCACTCTCTGTTTCCAGGCTCCTGTTTCTGCCCCACTGTTTCCAGACTCCTCCTTCTGCCCCTCTGTTTCCAGCCTCCTGTTTCTCCCCCTCTGTTTCCAGACTCCTGTTTCTCCCCCTCTGTTTTCAGACTCCTGTTTCTGCCCCTCTTTTTCCAGACTCCTGTTTCTCCCCCTCTGTTTCCAGACTCCTGTTTCTCCCCCTCTGTTTCCAGACTCCTGTTTCTCCCCCTCTGCTTCCAGACTCCGGTTTCTCCCCCTCTGTTTCCAGTCTCCTGTTTCTCCCCCTCTGTTTCCACACTCCTGTTGCTGCCCCACTGTTTCCAGGCTCCTGTTTCTCACCCTCTGTTTCCAGAGTCCTGTTTCTGCCCCTCTGTTTCCAGACTCCTGTTTCTGCCTCTCTGTTTCCAGACTCCGGTTTCTGCCCCTCTGTTTCCAGAGTCCTGTTTCTCACCCTCTGTTTCCAGCCTCTTGTTTCTCGCCCTCTGTTTCCAGACTCCTGTTTCTGCCCCTCTGTTTCCAGACTCCTGTTTCTCCCCCTCTGTTTCCGGACTCCTGTTTCTCCCCCTCTGTTTCCAGACTCCTGTTTCTCCCCCTCTGTTTCCAGACTCCTGTTTCTGCCCCTCTGTTTCCAGACTCCTGTTTCTCACCTTCTGTTTCCAGTCTCCTCTTTCTGCCCCTCGGTTTCCAGCCTCCTGGTTCTGCACCTCTGTTTCCAGTCTCCTGTTTCTCTCCCTCTGTTTCCAGACTCCTGTTTCTCCCCCTCTGTTTCCAGACTCCTGTTTCTCCCCCTCTGTTTCCAGACACCTGTTTCTCCCCCTCTGTTTCGAGCCTCCTGTTTCTGCCCCTCTGTTTCCAGCCTCCTGTTTCTGCCCCTCTGCTTCCAGACTCTTGTTTCTGCCCCTCTGTTTCCAGACTCTTGTTTCTCCCCCTCTGTTTCCAGACTCCTGTTTCTGCCCCTCTGTTTCCAGACTCCTGTTTCTGCCCCTCTGTTTCGAGCCTCCTGATTCTGCCCCTCTGTTTCCAGACTCCTATTTCTCACCCTCTGTTTCCTGTCTGCTGTTTCTCGCCCTCTGTTTCCACCCTCCTGTTTCTGCCCCTCTGTTTCCAGCCTCCTGTTTCTCCCCCTCTGTTTCCAGACTCCTGTTTCTTCCCCTCTGTTTCCAGACTCCTGTTACTGCCCCTCTGTTTCGAGCCTCCTGATTCTGCCCCTCTGTTTCCAGCCTCCTCTTTCTCACCCTCTGTTTCCTGACTCCTGTTTCTCCCCCTCTGTTTCCAGACTCCTGTTTCTGCCCCTCTGCTTCCAGACTCCTGTTTCTCCCCCTCTGTTTGCAGCCTCTTGTTTCTCGCCCTGTGTTTCCAGACTCCTGTTTCTGCCCCTCTGTTTCCAGACTCCTGTTTCTCCCCCTCTGTTTCCAGTCTCCTGTTTCTCCCCCTCTGTTTCCAGACTCCTGTTTCTGCCCCTCTGTTTCCTGACTCCTGTTTCTCACCCTCTGTTTCCAGTGTCCTCTTTCTGCCCCTCTGTTTCCAGCCTCCTGTTTCTGACCCTCTGTTTCCAGTCTCCTGTTTCTCTCCCTCTGTTTCCAGACTCCTGTTTCTCACCTTCTGTTTCCAGACTCCTGTTTCTCCCACTCTGTTTCCAGACTCCTGTTTCTGCCCTCTGTTTCCAGCCTCCTGTTTCTCCCCCTCTGATTCCACACTCCTGTTTCTGCCCCTCTGTTTCCAGCCTCCTGTTTCTCACCCTCTGTTTCCAGACTCCTGTTTCTGCCCCTCTCTTTCCAGACTCCTGTTTCTGCCTCTCTGTTTCCAGACTCCTGTATCTCACCGTCTGATTCCAGACTCCAGTTTCTGCCCCTCTGTTTCCAGACTCCTGTTTCTCCCCCTCTGTTTCCAGACTCCTATTTCTGCCCCTCTGTTTCCACACTCTTGTATCTGCCCCTCTGTTTCCTGACTCTTGTTTCTCCCCTCTTTTTCCAGACTCCTGTTTCTCACCCTCTGTTTCCAGACTCCTGTTTCTGCCCCTCTGTTTCCAGCCTCCTGTTTCTCCCCCTCTGTTTCCACACTCCTGTTTCTGCCCCTCTGTTCCCAGTCTCCTGTTTCTCCCCCTCTGTTTCCAGACTCCTATTTCTGCCCCTCTGTTTCCAGACTCCTGTTTCACACCATCTGTTTCCAGACTCCTCTTTCTCACTCTCTGTTTCCAGGCTCCTGTTTCTGCCCCACTGTTTCCAGACTCCTCCTTCTGCCCCTCTGTTTCCAGCCTCCTGTTTCTCCCCCTCTGTTTCCAGACTCCTGTTTCTCCCCCTCTGTTTCCAGACTCCTGTTTCTGCCCCTCTGTTTCCAGACTCCTGTTTCTGCCCCTCTGTTTCGAGCCTCCTGTTTCTGCCCCTCTGTTTCCAGCCTCCTGTTTCTCCCCCTCTGTTTCCAGACTCCTGTTTCTCCTCCTCTGTTTACAGAATCCTGTTTCTCCCCATCTGTTTTCAGACTCCTGTTTCTGCCCCTCTGTTTCCAGACTCCTGTTTCTCCCCCTCTGTTTCCAGACTCCTGTTTCTCCCCCTCTGTTTCCAGACTCCTGTTTCTCCCCCTCTGCTTCCAGACTCCGGTTTCTCCACCTCTGTTTCCAGTCTCCTGTTTCAACACCTCTGTTTCCAGACTCCTGTTTCTCACCCTCTGTTTCCAGGCTCCTGCTTCTCACCCTCTATTTCGAGCCTCCTGTTTCTCCCCCTCTGTTTCCACACTCCTGTTGCTGCCCCACTGTTTCCAGGCTCCTGTTTCTCACCCTCTGTTTCCAGAGTCCTGTTTCTGCCCCTCTGTTTCCAGACTCCTGTTTCGGCCTCTCTGTTTCCAGACTCCGGTTTCTGCCCCTCTGTTTCCAGAGTCCTGTTTCTCACCCTCTGTTTCCAGCCTCTTGTTTCTCGCCCTCTGTTTCCAGACTCCTGTTTCTGCCCCTCTGTTTCCAGACTCCTGTTTCTCCCCCTCTGTTTCCGGACTCCTGTTTCTCCCCCTCTGTTTCCAGACTCCTGTTTCTCCCCCTCTGTTTCCAGACTCCTGTTTCTGCCCCTCTGTTTCCAGTCTCCTGTTTCTCACCTTCTGTTTCCAGTCTCCTCTTTCTGCCCCTCGGTTTCCAGCCTCCTGGTTCTGCACCTCTGTTTCCAGTCTCCTGTTTCTCTCCCTCTGTTTCCAGACTCCTGTTTCTCCCCCTCTGTTTCCAGACTCCTGTTTCTCCCCCTCTGTTTCCAGACACCTGTTTCTCCCCCTCTGTTTCCAGTCTCCTGTTTCTCCACCTCTGTTTCCAGACTCCTGTTTCTCACCCTCTGTTTCCAGGCTCCTGTTTCTCCCCCTCTGTTTCGAGCCTCCTGTTTCTGCCCCTCTGTTTCCAGCCTCCTGTTTCTGCCCCTCTGTTTCCAGACTCTTGTTTCTGCCCCTCTGTTTCCAGACTCTTGTTTCTCCCCCTCTGTTTCCAGACTCCTGTTTCTGCCCCTCTGTTTCCAGACTCCTGTTTCTGCCCCTCTGTTTCGAGCCTCCTGATCCTGCCCCTCTGTTTCCAGACTCCTCTTTCTCACCCTCTGTTTCCTGTCTGCTGTTTCTCGCCCTCTGTTTCCACCCTCCTGTTTCTGCCCCTCTGTTTCCAGCCTCCTGTTTCTCCCCCTCTGTTTCCAGACTCCTGTTTCTCCCCCTCTGAATCCAGACTCCTGTTTCTCCCCCTCTGTTTCCAGACTCCTGTTTCTGCCCCTCTGTTTCCAGCCTCCTGTTTCTGCCCCTCTGTTTCCAGACTCCTGTTTCTCCTCCTCTGTTTTCAGACTCCTGTTTCTGCCCCTCTGTTTCCAAACTCCTGGTTCCCCCCCTCTGTTTCCAGACTCCTGTTTCTCACCCTCTGTTTCCAGGCTCCTGTTTCAGCCCCACTGTTTCCAGACTCCTCTTTCTGCCCCTCTGTTTCCAGCCTCCTGTTTCTCCCCCTCTGTTTCCAGACTCCTGTTTCTCCCCCTCTGTATCCAGACTCCTGTTTCTGCCACTCTGTTTCCAGACTCCTGTTTCTGCCCCTCTGTTTCCAGCCTCCTGTTTCAGCCCCTCTGTTTCCAGCCTCCTGTTTCTGCCCCTCTGTTTCCAGACTCCTGTTTCTCCTCCTCTGTTTCCAGACTCCTGTTTCAGCCCCTCTGTTTCCAGACTCCGTTTTCTGTCCCTCTGTTTCCAGACTCCTGTTTCTCCCCCTCTGTTTCCAGACTCCTGTTTCTCCCCCTCTGTTTGCAGACTCCTGTTTCTCCCCATCAATTTCCAGATTCCTGTTTCTCCCCCTCAGTTTCCAGACTCCTGTTTCTGCCGCTCTGTTTCCGGACTCCTGTTTCTCACACTCTGTTTCCAGCCTCCTGTTTCTCGCCCTCTGTTTCCAGACTCCTGTTTCTACCCCTCTGTTTCCAGACTCCTGTTTCTCCCCCTCTGTTTGCAGACCCCTGTTTTTCCCCTCTGTTTTCAGACTCCTGTTTCTGCCCCTCTGTTTCCAGACTCCTGTTTCTCCCCCTCTGTTTCCAGACTCCTGTTTCTCCCCCTCTGACTCCAGACTCCTGTTTCTGCCCTTCTGCTTCCAGACTCCTGTTTCTCACCCTCTGTTTCCAGTCTCCTCTTTCTGCCCTTCTGTTTCCAGCCTCCTGTTTCTGCCACTCTGTTTCCAGTCTACTGATTCTCTCCCTCTGTTTCCAGACTCCTGTTTCTCCCCATCTGTTTCCAGACTCCTGTTTCTGCCCCTCTGTTTCCAGACTCCTGTTTCTGCCCCTCTGTTTCCAGACTTCTGTTTCTCACACTGTGTTTCCAGACTCCTGTTTCTCCCCCTCTGTTTCCAGCCTCCTGTTTCTCCCCTCTGTTTCCAGACTCCTATTTCTGCCCTCTCTTTCCAGACACCTGTTTCTCACCATCTGTTTCCAGACTCCTGTTTCTCCCCCTCTGTTTCCAGACTCCTGTTTCTGCCCCTTTGTTTCCAGCCTCCTGTTTCTGCCCCTCTGTTTCCACACTCCTGTTTCTGCCCCTCTGTTTCCAGACTCTTGTATCTCCCCCTCTGTTTCCAGCCTCCTGTTTCTCCCCCTCTGTTTCCAGACTCCTGTTTCTCCTCCTCTGTTTCCAGACTCCTGTTTCTCCCCCTCTGTTTCCAGACTCCTGTTTCTCACCCTCTGTATCCAGTCTCCTGTTTCTCCCCCTCTTTTTCCAGACTCCTGTTTCTGCCACTCTGTTTCCAGACTCCTGTTTCTGCACCTCTGTTCCCAGACTCCTGTTTCTGCCCCTCTGTTTCCAGCCTCCTGTTTCTGCACCTCTGTTTCCAGCCTCCTGTTTCTCCCCCTCTGTTTCCAGACTCCTGTTTCTCCTCCTCTGTTTACAGGCTCCTGTTTCTCCCCCTCTGTTTTCAGACTCCTGATTCTGCCCCTCTGTTTCCAGACTCCTGTTTCTCCCCCTCTGTTTCCAGACTCCTGCTTCTCCCCCTCTGTTTCCAGCCTCCTGTTTCTGCCCCTCTGTTTCGAGACCCCAGTTTCTGCCCCGCTGTTTCCAGCCTCCTGTTTCTCCCCCTCTGTTTCCGGACTCCTGTTTCTCGCCCTGTGTTTCCAGACTCCTGTTTCTGCCCCTCTGTTTCCACCCTCCTGTTTCTCCCCCTCTGTTTCCGGACTCCTGTTTCTCCCACTCTGTTTCCAGACTCCTGTTTCTGCCCCTCTGTTTCCACACTCCTGTTTCTGCCCCTCTGTTTCCAGACTCCTGTTTCTGCCACACAGATTCCAGACTCCTGTTTCTCACCCTCTGTTTCCAGACTCCTGTTTCTGCCCCTCTGTTTCCAGACTCCTGTTTCTGCCCCTCTGCTCCAGACTCCGGTTTCTGCCCCTCTGTTTCCAGACTCCTGTTTCACACCCTCTGTTTCCAGCCTCCTGTTTCTCGCCCTCTGTTTCCAGACTCCTGTTTCTGCCCCTCTGTTTCCAGACTCCTGTTTCTGCCCCTCTGTTTCCAGCCTCCTGTTTCTGCCCCTCTGTTTCCAGACTCCTGTTTCTCCCCCTCTGTTTGCAGACCCCTGTTTCTCCCCCTCTGTTTTCAGACTGCTGTTTCTGCCCCTCTGTTTCCAGACTCCTGTTTCCCCCTCTCTGTTTCCAGACTCCTGTTTCTCCCCCTCTGTTTCCAGACTCCTGTTTCTCCCCCTCTGTTTCCAGACTCCTGTTTCTCCCACTCTGTTTCAAGACTCCTGTTTCTCACCCTCTGTTTTCAGTCTCCTCTTTCTGCACCTCTGTTTCCAGCCTCCTGTTTCTGCCCCTCTGTTTCCAGTCTCCTGTTTCTCTCCCTCTGTTTCCAGACTCCTATTTCTCCCCCTCTGTTTCCAGACTCTTGTTTCTGCCCCTCTGTTTCCAGACTTCTGTTTCTCACCCTGTGTTTCCAGACTCCTGTTTCTCCCCCTCTGTTTCCAGCCTCCTGTTTCTCCCTCTCTGTTTCCAGACTCCTATTTCTGCCCCTCTGTTTCCAGACTCCTGTTTCTCAACGTCTGTTTCCAGACTCCTGTTTCTCCTCCTCTGTTTTCAGACTCCTGTTTCTGCCCCTCTGTTTCCAGCCTCCTGATTCTGCCCCTCTGTTTCCAGCCTCCTCTTTCTCACCCTCTGTTTCCTGACTCCTGTTTCTCCCCCTCTGTTTCCAGCCTCCTGTTTCTCCCCCTCTGTTTCCGGACTCCTGTTTCTCCCCCTCTGTTTCCAGACTCCTGTTTCTCCCCCTCTGTTTCCAGACTCCTGTTTCTGCCCCTCTGTTTCCAGACTCCTGTTTCTCACCTTCTGTTTCCAGTCTCCTCTTTCTGCCCCTCGGTTTCCAGCCTCCTGGTTCTGCACCTCTGTTTCCAGTCTCCTGTTTCTCTCCCTCTGTTTCCAGACTCCTGTTTCTCCCCCTCTGTTTCCAGACTCCTGTTTCTCCCCCTCTGTTTCCAGACACCTGTTTCTCCCCCTCTGTTTCCAGTCTCCTGTTTCTCCACCTCTGTTTCCAGACTCCTGTTTCTCACCCTCTGTTTCCAGGCTCCTGTTTCTCCCCCTCTGTTTCGAGCCTCCTGTTTCTGCCCCTCTGTTTCCAGCCTCCTGTTTCTGCCCCTCTGTTTCCAGACTCTTGTTTCTGCCCCTCTGTTTCCAGACTCTTGTTTCTCCCCCTCTGTTTCCAGAATCCTGTTTCTGCCCCTCTGTTTCCAGACTCCTGTTTCTGCCCCTCTGTTTCGAGCCTCCTGATCCTGCCCCTCTGTTTCCAGACTCCTCTTTCTCACCCTCTGTTTCCTGTCTGCTGTTTCTCGCCCTCTGTTTCCACCCTCCTGTTTCTGCCCCTCTGTTTCCAGCCCCCTGTTTCTCCCCCTCTGTTTCCAGCCTCCTGTTTCTGCCCCTCTGTTTCCAGACTCCTGTTTCTCCTCCTCTGTTTTCAGACTCCTGTTTCTGCCCCTCTGTTTCCAAACTCCTGGTTCCCCCCCTCTGTTTCCAGACTCCTGTTTCTCACCCTCTGTTTCCAGGCTCCTGTTTCAGCCCCACTGTTTCCAGACTCCTCTTTCTGCCCCTCTGTTTCCAGCCTCCTGTTTCTCCCCCTCTGTTTCCAGACTCCTGTTTCTCCCCCTCTGTATCCAGACTCCTGTTTCTGCCACTCTGTTTCCAGACTCCTGTTTCTGCCCCTCTGTTTCCAGCCTCCTGTTTCAGCCCCTCTGTTTCCAGCCTCCTGTTTCTGCCCCTCTGTTTCCAGACTCCTGTTTCTCCTCCTCTGTTTCCAGACTCCTGTTTCAGCCCCTCTGTTTCCAGACTCCGTTTTCTGTCCCTCTGTTTCCAGACTCCTGTTTCTCCCCCTCTGTTTCCAGACTCCTGTTTCTCCCCCTCTGTTTGCAGACTCCTGTTTCTCCCCATCAATTTCCAGACTCCTGTTTCTCCCCCTCAGTTTCCAGACTCCTGTTTCTGCCGCTCTGTTTCCGGACTCCTGTTTCTCACACTCTGTTTCCAGCCTCCTGTTTCTCGCCCTCTGTTTCCAGCCTCCTGTTTCTCGCCCTCTGTTTCCAGACTCCTGTTTCTCCCCCTCTGTTTGCAGACCCCTGTTTTTCCCCTCTGTTTTCAGACTCCTGTTTCTGCCCCTCTGTTTCCAGACTCCTGTTTCTCCCCCTCTGTTTCCAGACTCCTGTTTCTCCCCCTCTGACTCCAGACTCCTGTTTCTGCCCTTCTGCTTCCAGACTCCTGTTTCTCACCCTCTGTTTCCAGTCTCCTCTTTCTGCCCTTCTGTTTCCAGCCTCCTGTTTCTGCCACTCTGTTTCCAGTCTACTGATTCTCTCCCTCTGTTTCCAGACTCCTGTTTCTCCCCCTCTGTTTCCAGACTCCTGTTTCTGCCCCTCTGTTTCCAGACTCCTGTTTCTGCCCCTCTGTTTCCAGACTTCTGTTTCTCACCCTGTGTTTCCAGACTCCTGTTTCTCCCCCTCTGTTTCCAGCCTCCTGTTTCTCCCCTCTGTTTCCAGACTCCTATTTCTGCCCTCTCTTTCCAGACACCTGTTTCTCACCATCTGTTTCCAGACTCCTGTTTCTCCCCCTCTGTTTCCAGACTCCTGTTTCTGCCCCTTTGTTTCCAGCCTCCTGTTTCTGCCCCTCTGTTTCCACACTCCTGTTTCTGCCCCTCTGTTTCCAGACTCTTGTATCTCCCCCTCTGTTTCCAGCCTCCTGTTTCTCCCCCTCTGTTTCCAGACTCCTGTTTCTCCTCCTCTGTTTCCAGACTCCTGTTTCTCCCCCTCTGTTTCCAGACTCCTGTTTCTCACCCTCTGTATCCAGTCTCCTGTTTCTCCCCCTCTTTTTCCAGACTCCTGTTTCTGCCACTCTGTTTCCAGACTCCTGTTTCTGCACCTCTGTTCCCAGACTCCTGTTTCTGCCCCTCTGTTTCCAGCCTCCTGTTTCTGCACCTCTGTTTCCATCCTCCTGTTTCTCCCCCTCTGTTTCCACACTCCTGTTTCTCCTCCTCTGTTTACAGGCTCCTGTTTCTCCCCCTCTGTTTTCAGACTCCTGATTCTGCCCCTCTGTTTCCAGACTCCTGTTTCTCCCCCTCTGTTTCCAGACTCCTGCTTCTCCCCCTCTGTTTCCAGCCTCCTGTTTCTGCCCCTCTGTTTCGAGACCCCAGTTTCTGCCCCGCTGTTTCCAGCCTCCTGTTTCTCCCCCTCTGTTTCCGGACTCCTGTTTCTCGCCCTGTGTTTCCAGACTCCTGTTTCTGCCCCTCTGTTTCCAGCCTCCTGTTTCTCCCCCTCTGTTTCCGGACTCCTGTTTCTCCCACTCTGTTTCCAGACTCCTGTTTCTGCCCCTCTGTTTCCAGTCTCCTGTTTCTGCCCCTCTGTTTCCAGACTCCTGTTTCTCACCCTCTGTTTCCAGACTCCTGTTTCTCACCCTCTGTTTCCAGCCTCCTGTTTCTCCCCCTCTGTTTCCAGACTCCTGTTTCTGCCCCTCTGTTTCCAGACTCCTGTTTCTGCCACACAGATTCCAGACTCCTGTTTCTCACCCTCTGTTTCCAGACTCCTGTTTCTGCCCCTCTGTTTCCAGACTCCTGTTTCTGCCCCTCTGCTCCAGACTCCGGTTTCTGCCCCTCTGTTTCCAGACTCCTGTTTCACACCCTCTGTTTCCAGCCTCCTGTTTCTCGCCCTCTGTTTCCAGACTCCTGTTTCTGCCCCTCTGTTTCCAGACTCCTGTTTCTGCCCCTCTGTTTCCAGCCTCCTGTTTCTGCCCCTCTGTTTCCAGACTCCTGTTTCTCCCCCTCTGTTTGCAGACCCCTGTTTCTCCCCCTCTGTTTTCAGACTGCTGTTTCTGCCCCTCTGTTTCCAGACTCCTGTTTCCCCCCCTCTGTTTCCAGACTCCTGTTTCTCCCCCTCTGTTTCCAGACTCCTGTTTCTCCCCCTCTGTTTCCAGACTCCTGTTTCTCCCACTCTGTTTCAAGACTCCTGTTTCTCACCCTCTGTTTTCAGTCTCCTCTTTCTGCACCTCTGTTTCCAGCCTCCTGTTTCTGCCCCTCTGTTTCCAGTCTTCTTTTTCTCTCCCTCTGTTTCCAGACTCCTGTTTCTCCCCCTCTGTTTCCAGACTCTTGTTTCTGCCCCTCTGTTTCCAGACTTCTGTTTCTCACCCTGTGTTTCCAGACTCCTGTTTCTCCCCCTCTGTTTCCAGCCTCCTGTTTCTCCCCCTCTGTTTCCAGACTCCTATTTCTGCCCCTCTGTTTCCAGACTCCTGTTTCTCAACGTCTGTTTCCAGACTCCTGTTTCTCCTCCTCTGTTTTCAGACTCCTGTTTCTGCCCCTCTGTTTCCAGCCTCCTGATTCTGCCCCTCTGTTTCCAGCCTCCTCTTTCTCACCCTCTGTTTCCTGACTCCTGTTTCTCCCCCTCTGTTTTCAGACTGCTGTTTCTGCCCCTCTGTTTCCAGACTCCTGTTTCTCCCCCTCTGTTTCCAGACTCCTGTTTCTCCCCCTCTGTTTCCAGACAACTGTTTCACCCCCTCTTTTTCCAGACTCCTGTTTCTCCCCCTCTGTTTCCAGACTCCTGTTTCTCACCCTCTGTTTCCAGTCTCCTCTTTCTGCCCCTCTGTTTCCAGCCTCCTGATTCTGCCCCTCTGTTTCCAGTCTCCTGTTTCTCTCCCTCTGTTTCCAGACTCCTGTTTCTCCCCCTCTGTTTCCAGACTCCTGTTTCTCCCCCTCTATTTCCAGACTCCTGTTTCTGCCCCTCTGTTTCCAGACTCCTGTTTCTCCCCCTCTGTTTCCAGACTCCTGTTTCTCCCCCTCTGTTTCCAGACTCCTGGTTCTCCCGCCCTGTTTCCAGATTCCTGCTTCTCCCGCTCTGTTTCCAGTCTCCTGTTTCTCCACCTCTGTTTCCAGACTCCTGTTTCTCACCCTCTGTTTCCAGGCTCCTGTTTCTCCCCCTCTGTTTCGAGCCTCCTGTTTCTGCCCCTCTGTTTCCAGCCTCCTGTTTCTCCCCCTCTGTTTCCAAACTCCTGTTTCTGCCCCTCTGTTTCCAGACTCCTGTTTCCCCCCCTCTGCTTCCAGACTCCTGTTTCTGCCCCTCTGTTTCCAGACTTCTGTTTCTCACCCTGTGTTTCCAGACTCCTGTTTCTCCCCCTCTGTTTCCAGCCTCCTGTTTCTCCCCCTCTGTTTCCAGACTCCTATTTCTGCCCCTATGTTTCCAGACTCCTGTTTCTCACCATCTGTTTCCAGACTCCTGTTTCTCCCCCTCTGTTTCCAGACTCCTGTTTCTGCCCCTCTGTTTCCAGACTCTTGTTTCTCCCCCTCTGTTTCCAGACTCCTGTTTCTGCCCCTCTGTTTCCAGACTCCTGTTTCTGCCCCTCTGTTTCCAGACTCCTGTTTCTGCCCTCTGTTTCGAGCCTCCTGATTCTGCCCCTCTGTTTCCAGCCTCCTCTTTCTCACCCTCTGTTTCCTGACTCCTGTTTCTCCCCCTCTGTTTCCAAACTCCTGTTTCTGCCCCACTGTTTCCTGACTCCTCTTTCTGCCCCTCTGTTTCCAGCCTCCTGTTTCTCCCCCTCTGTTTCCAGACTCCTGTTTCTCCCCCTCTGTTTCCAGACTGCTGTTTCTGCCCCTCTGTTTCCAGCCTCCTGTTTCTCCCCCTCTGTTTCCACACTCCTGTTTCTGCCCCTCTGTTTCCAGACTCTTGCTTCTCCCCCTCTGTTTCCAGCCTCCTGTTTCTGCCCCTCTGTTTCCAGACTCCAGTTTCTGCCTCTCTGTTTCTAGCCTCCTGTTTCTCCCCCTCTGTTTCCAGACTCCTGTTTCTCCTCCTCTGTTTCCAGACTCCTGATTCTCCCCCTCAGTTTCCAGACTACTGTTTCTCCCCCTCTGTATCCAGACTCCTGTATCTCCCCCTCTGTTTCCAGACTCCTGTTTCTGCCACTCTGTTTCCAGACTCCTGTTTCTGCCCCTCTGTTTGCAGACTCCTGTTTCTGCCCCTCTGTTTCCAGCCTCCTGTTTCTGCCCCTCTGTTTCCAGCCTCCTGTTTCTCCCCCTCTGTTTCCAGTCTCCTCTTTCTGCCCCTCTGTTTCCAGCCTCCTGTTTCTGCCCCTCTGTTTCCAGTCTCCTGTTTCTCTCCCTCTGTTTCCAGACTCCTGTTTCTCCCCCTCTGTTTCCAGACTCCTGTTTCTCCCCCTCTGTTTCCAGACTCCTGTTTCTGCCCCTCTGTTTCCAGACTCCTGTTTCTCCCCCTCTGTTTCCAGACTCCTGTTTCTCCCCCTCTGTTTCCAGACTCCTGTTTCTCCCCCTCTGTTTCCAGATTCCTGCTTCTCCCCCTCTGTTTCCAGTCTCCTGTTTCTCCACCTCTCTTTCCAGACTCCTGTTTCTCACCCTCTGTTTCCAGGCTCCTGTTTCTCCCCCTCTGTTTCGAGCCTCCTGTTTCTGCCCCTCTGTTTCCAGCCTCCTGTTTCTCCCCTTCTGTTTCCAAACTCCTCTTTCTGCCCCTCTGTTTCCAGACTCCTGTTTCTCCCCCTCTGTTTCCAGACTCCTGTTTCTGCCCCTCTGTTTCCAGACTTCTGTTTCCCACCCTGTGTTTCCAGACTCCTGTTTCTCCCCCTCTGTTTCCAGCCTCCTGTTTCTCCCCCTCTGTTTCCAGACTGCTATTTCTGCCCCTCTGTTTCCAGACTCCTGTTTCTGCCCCTCTGCTTCCTGCCTCCTGTTTCTCCCCCTCTGTTTCCAGACTCCTGTTTCTGCCCCTCTGTTTCCAGACTCTTGTTTCTCCCCCTCTGTTTCCAGACTCCTGTTTCTGCCCCTCTGTTTCCAGACTCCTGTTTCTACCCCTCTGTTTCCAGACTCCTGTTTCTGCCCCTCTGTTTCCAGACTCTTGTTTCTCCCGCTCTGTTTCCAGACTCCTGTTTCTGCCCCTCTGTTTCCAGACTCCTGTTTCTGCCCCTCTGTTTCCAGACTCCTGTTTCTGCCCCTCTGTTTCGAGCCTCATGATTCTGCCCCTCTGTTTCCAGCCTATACTTTCTCACCCTCTGTTTCCTGACTCCTGTTTCTGCCCCTCTGTTTCCAGGCACCTGTTTCTGCCCCTCTGTGTCCAGCCTCCTGTTTCTGCCCCTCTGTTTCCAGCCTCCTGTTTCTCCCCCTCTGTTTCCAGACTCCTGTTTCTCCTCCTCTGTTTTCAGACTCCTGTTTCTGCCCCTCTGTTTCCTGACTCCTGTTTCCCCCCCCTCTGTTTCCAGACTCCAGTTTCTCACCCTCTGTTTCCAGGCTCCAGTTTCTGCCCCACTGTTTCCAGACTCCTCTTTCTGCCCCTCTGTTTCCAGCCTCCAGTTTCTCCCCCTCTGTTTCCAGACTCCTGTTTCTCCCCCTCTGTTTCCAGACTGCTGTTTCTGACCCTCTGTTTCCAGCCTCCTGTTTCTCCCCCTCTGTTTCCACACTCCTGTTTCTGCCCCTCTGTTCCAGACTCTTGCTTCTCCCCCTCTGTTTCCATACTCCTGTTTCTGCCCCTCTGTTTCCAGACTCCAGTTTCTGCCTCTCTGCTTCCAGCCTCCTGTTTCTCCCCCTCTGTTTCCAGAGTCGTGTTTCTCCTCCTCTGTTTCCAGACTCCTGATTCTCCCCCTCTGTTTCCAGACTACTGTTTCTCCCCCTCTGTATCCAGACTCCTGTATCTCCCCCTCTGTTTCCAGACTCCTGTTTCTGCCACTCTGTTTCCAGGCTCCTGTTTCTGCCCCTCTGTTTCCAGTCTCCTGTTTCTGCCCCTCTGTTTCCAGACTCCTGTTTCTCACCCTCTGTTTCCAGACTCCTGTTTCTGCCCCTCTGTTTCCAGAACCCTGTTTCTGCCCCTCTGTTTCCCGTCTCCTGTTTCTCTGCCGCTGTTTCCAGACTCCTGTTTCTCCCCCTCTGTTTCCAGCCTCCTGTTTCTCCCCCTCTGTTTCCAGACTCCTGTTTCTGCCTATCTGTTTCCAGACTCCTGTTTCTCACCATCTGTTTCCAGACTCCTGTTTCTCCCCCTCTGTTTCCAGACTCCTGTTTCTGCCCCTCAGTTTCCAGACACTTGTTTCTCCCCCTCTGTTTCCAGACTCCTGTTTCTGCCCCTCTGTTTCGAGCCTCCTGATTCTGCCCCTCTGTTTCCAGCCTCCTCTTTCTCACCCTCTGTTTCCTGACTCCTGTTTCTCCCCCTCTGTTTCCAGGCTCCTGTTTCTGCCCCTCTGTTTCCAGCCTCCTGTTTCCCCGCCTCTCTTTCCAGACTCCTCTTTCTCACTCTCTGTTTCCATGCTCCTGTTTCTGCCCCACTGTTTCCAGACTCCTCCTTCTGCCCCTCTGTTTCCAGCCTCCTGTTTCTGCCCTCTGTTTCCAGACTCCTGTTTCTGCCCCTCTGTTTCCAGCCTCCTGTTTCTGCCCCTCTGTTTCCAGCCTCCTGTTTCTCCCCCTCTGTTTCCAGACTCCTGTTTCTCCTCCTCTGTTCACAGACTCCTGTTTCTCCCCATCTGTTTTCAGACTCCTGTTTCTGCCCCTCTGTTTCCACACTCCTGTTTCTCCCCCTCTGTTTCCAGACTCCTGTTTCTCCCCCTCTGTTTCCAGACTCCTGTTTCTCCCCTTCTGCTTCCAGACTCCGGTTTCTCCCCCTCTGTTTCCAGTCTCCTGTTTCTCCATCTCTGTTTCCAGACTCCTGTTTCTCACCCTCTGTTTCCAGGCTCCTGCTTCTCACCCTCTATTTCGAGCCTCCTGTTTCTCCCCCTTTGTTTCCACACTCCTGTTTCTGCCCCACTGTTTCCAGGCTCCTGTTTCTCACCCTCTGTTTCCAGAGTCCTGTTTCTGCCCCTCTGTTTCCAGACTCCTGTTTCTGCCTCTCTGTTTCCAGACTCCGGTTTCTGCCCCTCTGTTTCCAGAGTCCTGTTTCTCACCCTCTGTTTCCAGCCTCTTGTTTCACGCCCTCTGTTTCCAGACTCCTGTTTCTGCCCCTCTGTTTCCAGACTCCTGTTTCTCCCCCTCTGTGTCCAGACTCCTGTTTCTCCCCCTCTGTTTCCAGACTCCTGTTTCTCACCCTCTGTTTCCAGACTCCTGTTTCTGCCCCTCTGTTTCCAGACTCTTGTTTCTCACCCTCTGTTTCCAGTCTCCTCTTTCTGCCCCTCTGTTTCCAGCCTCCTGTTTCTGCACCTCTGTTTCCAGTCTCCTGTTTCTCTCCCTCTGTTTCCAGACTCCTGTTTCTCCCCCTCTTTTTCCAGACTCCTGTTTCTCTCCCTCTGTTTCCAGTCTCCTGTTTCTTCACCTCTGTTTCCAGACTCCTGTTTCACACCCTCTGTTTCCAGGCTCCTGTTTCTCCCCCTCTGTTTCGAGCCTCCTGTTTCTGCCCCTCTGTTTCCAGCCTCCTGTTTCTCCCCTTCTGTTTCCAAACTCCTGTTTCTTCCCCTCTGTTTCCAGACTCCTGTTTCTTCCCCTCTGTTTCCAGACTTCTGTTTCCCACCCTGTGTTCCAAACTCCTGTTTCTCCCCCTCTGTTTCCAGCCTCCTGTTTCTCCCCCTCTGTTTCCAGACTCCTGTTTCTCCCCCTCTGTTTCCAGACTCCTGTTTCTGCCCCTCTGTTTCCAGACTCTTGTTTCTCCCCCTCTGTTTCCAGACTCCTGTTTCTGCCCCTCTGTTTCCAGACTCCTGTTTCTGCCCCTCTGTTTCCAGACTCCTGTTTCTGCCCCTCTGTTTCCAGACTCCTGTTTCTGCCCCTCTGTTTCCAGACTCTTGTTTCTCCCCCTCTGTTTCCAGACTCCTGTTTCTGCCCCTCTGTTTCCAGCCTCCTGTTTCTCCCCCTCTGTTTCCAGACTCCTCTTTCTCACCCTCTGTTTCCTGTCTCCTGATTCTCGCCCTCTGTTTCCAGGCTCCTGTTTCTGCCCCTCTGTTTCCAGCCTCCTGATTCTCCCCCTCTGTTTCCACACTCCTGTTTCTCCCCCTCTGTTTCCAGACTCCTGTTTCTCCCCCTCTGTTTCCAGACTCCTGTTTCTGCCCCTCTGTTTCCAGCCTCCTGTTTCTGCCCCTCTGTTTCCAGCCTCCTGATTCTCCCCCTCTGTTTCCAGACTCCTGTTTCTCCTCCTCTGTTTTCAGACTCCTGTTTCTGCCCCTCTGTTTCCAAACTCCTGTTTCCCCGCCTCTGTTTCCAGACTCCTGTTTCTCACCCTCTGATTCCAGGCTCCTGTTTCAGCCCCACTGTTTCCAGACTCCTGTTTCTGCCCCTCTGTTTCCAGCCTCCTGTTTCTGCCCCTCTGTTTCCAGCCTCCTGTTTCTGCCCCTCTGTTTCCAGACTCCTGTTTCTGCCCCTCTGTTTCCAGACTCCGGTTTCTGACCCTCTGTTTCCAGACTCCTGTTTCTCCCCCTCTGTTTCCAGACTCCTGTTTCTCACCCTCTGTTTCCAGACTCCTGTTTCTCCCCAACAATTTCCAGACTCCTGTTTCTGCCCCTCTGTTTCCAGACTCCTGTTTCTCCTACTCTGTTTCCAGACTCCTGTTTCTGCCCCTCTGTTTACAGCCTCCTGTTTCTGCCGCTCTGTTTCCAGACTCCTGTTTCTCACCCTCTGTTTCCAGCCTCCTGTTTCTCGCCCTCTGTTTCCAGACTCCTGTTTCTACCCCTCTGTCTCCAGACTCCTGTTTCTCCCCCTCTGTATGCAGACCCCTGTTTTTCCCCTCTGTTTTCAGACTCCTGTTTCTGCCCCTCTGTTTCCAGACTCCTGTTTCTCCCCCTCTGTTTCCAGACTCCTGTTTCTCCCCCGCTGACTCCAGACTCCTGTTTCTCCCCCTCCGTTTCCGGACTCCTGTTTCTACCCCACTGTTTCCAGACTCCTGTTTCTGCCCTTCTGCTTCCAGACTCCTGTTTCTCACCCTCTGTTTCCAGTCTCCTCTTTCTGCCCCTCTGTTTCCAGCCTCCTGTTTCTGCCCCTCTGTTTCCAGTCTCCTGTTTCTCTCCCTCTGTTTCCAGACTCCTGTTTCTCCCCCTCTGTTTCCAGACTCCTGTTTCTGCCCCTCTGTTTCCAGACTCCTGTTTCTGCCCCTCTGTTTCCAGACTTCTGTTTCTCACCCTGTGTTTCCAGACTCCTGTTTCTCCCCCTCTGTTTCCAGCCTCCTGTTTCTGCCGCTCTGTTTCCAGACTCCTGTTTCTCACCCTCTGTTTCCAGCCTCCTGTTTCTCGCCCTCTGTTTCCAGACTCCTGTTTCTACCCCTCTGTCTCCAGACTCCTGTTTCTCCCCCTCTGTATGCAGACCCCTGTTTTTCCCCTCTGTTTTCAGACTCCTGTTTCTGCCCCTCTGTTTCCAGACTCCTGTTTCTCCCCCTCTGTTTCCAGACTCCTGTTTCTCCCCCTCTGACTCCAGACTCCTGTTTCTCCCCCTCTGTTTCCGGACTCCTGTTTCTACCCCACTGTTTCCAGACTCCTGTTTCTGCCCTTCTGCTTCCAGACTCCTGTTTCTCACCCTCTGTTTCCAGTCTCCTCTTTCTGCCCCTCTGTTTCCAGCCTCCTGTTTCTGCCCCTCTGTTTCCAGTCTCCTGTTTCTCTCCCTCTGTTTCCAGACTCCTGTTTCTCCCCCTCTGTTTCCAGACTCCTGTTTCTGCCCCTCTGTTTCCAGACTCCTGTTTCTGCCCCTCTGTTTCCAGACTTCTGTTTCTCACCCTGTGTTTCCAGACTCCTGTTTCTCCCCCTCGGTTTCCAGCCTCCTGTTTCTCCCCCTCTGTTTCCACACTCCTGTTTCTGCCCCTCTGTTTCCAGACTCTTGTATCTCCCCCTCTGTTTCCAGCCTCCTGATTCTCCCCCTCTGTTTCCAGACTCCTGTTTCTCCTCCTCTGTTTCCAGACTCCTGTTTCTCCCCCTCTGTTTCCAGACTACTGTTTCTCCCCCTCCGTATCCAGACTCCTGTTTCTCCCCCTCTGTTTCCAGACTCCTGTTTCTGCCACTCTGTTTCCAGACTCCTGTTTCTGCCCCTCTGTTCCCAGACTCCTGTTTCTGCCCCTCTGTTTCCAGCCTCCTGTTTCTGCCCCTCTGTTTCCAGCCTCCTGTTTCTCCCCCTCTGTTTCCAGACTCCTGTTTCTCCTCCTCTGTTTACAGGCTCCTGTTTCTCCCCCTCTGTTTTCAGACTCCTGATTCTGCCCCTCTGTTTCCAGACTCCTGTTTCTCCCCCTCTGTTTCCAGACTCCTGCATCTCCCCCTCTGTTTCCAGCCTCCTGTTTCTCACCCTCTCTTTCTAGACTCCTGTTTCTGCCGCTCTGTTTCCAGCCTCCTGTTTCTCCCCCTCTGTTTCCAGACTCCTGTTTCTCCCACTCTGTTTCCAGACTCCTGTTTCTGCCCCTCTGTTTCCAGTCTCCTGTTTCTGCCCCTCTGTTTCCAGACTCCTGTTTCTCACCCTCTGTTTCCAGACTCCTGTTTCTCACCCTCTGTTTCCAGCCTCCTGTTTCTCACCCTCTGTTTCGAGCGTCCTGTTTCTCCCCCTCTGTTTCCAGACTCCTGATTCTGCCCCTCTGTTTCCAGGCTCCTGTTTCTGCCCCACAGATTCCAGACTCCTGTTTCTCACCCTCTGTTTCCAGACTCCTGTTTCGGCCCCTCTGTTTCCAGACTCCTGTTTCTGCCCCTCTGCTCCAGACTCCTGTTTCTGCCCCTCTGTTTCCAGACTCCTGTTTCTGCCCCTCTGTTTCCAGCCTCCTGTTTCTGCCCCTCTGTTTCCAGACTCCTGTTTCTCCCCCTCTGTTTGCAGACCCCTGTTTCTCCCCCTCTGTTTTCAGACTGCTGTTTCTGCCCCTCTGTTTCCAGACTCCTGTTTCCCCCCCTCTGTTTCCAGACTCCTCTTTCTCCCCCTCTGTTTCCAGTCTCCTGTTTCTCCCCCTCTGTTTCCTGACTCCTGTTTCTCCCCCTCTGTTTCCAGACTCCTGTTTCTCACCCTCTGTTTTCAGTCTCCTCTTTCTGCCCCTCTGTTTCCAGCCTCCTGTTTCTGCCCCTCTGTTTCCAGTCTCCTGTTTCTCTCCCTCTGTTTCCAGACTCCTGTTTCTCCCCCTGTGTTTCCAGACTCTTGTTTCTGCCCCTCTGTTTCCAGACTTCTGTTTCTCACCCTGTGTTTCCAGACTCCTGTTTCTCCCCCTCTGTTTCCAGCCTCCTGTATCTCCCCCTCTGTTTTCAGACTACTGTTTCTGCCCCTCTGTTTCCAGCCTCCTGATTCTGCCCCTCTGTTTCCAGCGTCCTCTTTCTCACCCTCTGTTTCCTGACTCCTGTTTCTCCCCCTCTGTTTCCAGGCTCCTGTTTCTGCCCTTCTGTTTCCAGCCTCCTGTATCTCCCCCTCTGTTTCCAGACTCCTGTTTCTCCCCCTCTGTTTCCAGACTCCTGTTTCTGACCCTCTGTTTCCAGACTCCTGTTTCTGCCCCTCTGTTTCCAGCCTCCTGTTTCTGCCCCTCTGTTTCCAGCCTCCTGTTTCTCCCCCTCTGTTTCCAGACTCCTGTTTCTCCTCCTCTGTTTTCAGACTCCTGTTTCTGCCCCTCTGTTTCCAGACTCCTGTTTCCCCGCCTCTGTTTCCAGACTCCTCTTTCTCACCCTCTGTTTCCAGGCTCCTGTTTCTGCCCCACTGTTTCCAGACGCCTGTTTCTCCCCCTCTGTTTCCAGACTCCTGTTTCCCACCCTCTGTTTCCAGCCTCCTGTTTCTCACCCTCTGTTTCCAGCCTCCTGTTTCTCCCCCTGTGCTTCCACACACCTGTTCTGCCCCACTGTTTCCAGACTCCTGTTTCTCACCCTCTTTTTCCAGACTCCTGTTTCTGCCCCTCTGTTTCCAGACTCCTGTTTCTGCCCCTCTGTTTCCAGACTCCGGTTTCTGCCCCTCTGTTTCCAGACTCCTGTTTCTCACCCTCTGTTTCCAGACTCCTGTTTCTCCCCATCAATTTCCAGACTCCTGTTTCTCCCCCTCCATTTCCAGACTCCTGTTTCTGCCACTCTGTTTCCAGACACCTGTTTCTCACCCTCTGTTTCCAGCCTCCTGTTTCTCCCCCTCTGTTTCCAGACTCCTGTTTCTGCCCCTCTGTTTCCGGACTCCTGTTTCTGTCCCTCTGTTTCCAGACTCCTGTTTCTGCCCCTCTGTTTCCAGCCACCTGTTTCTGCCCCTCTGTTTCCAGACTCCTGTTTCTCCCCCTCTGTTTGCAGACCCCTGTTTCTCCCCCTCTCTTTTCAGACTCCTGTTTCTGCCCCTCTGTTTCCAGACTCCTGTTTCTCCCCCTCTGTTTAAAGACTCCTGTTTCTCCCCCTCTGATTCCAGACTCCTGTTTCTCTCCCTCTGTTTCCAGACTCCTGTTTCTCCCCCTCTGTTTCCAGACTCCTGTTTCTGCCCCTCTGTTTCCAGACTTCTGTTTCTCACCCTGAGTTTCCATACTCCTGTTTCTCCCCCTCTGTTTCCAGCCTCCTGTTTCTCCCCTCTGTTTCCAGACTCCTATTTCTGCCCTCTGTTTCCAGACTCCTGTTTCTCACCATCTGTTTCCAGGCTCCTATTTCTCCCCCTCTGTTTCCAGGCTCCTGTTTCTGCCCCTCTGTTTCCAGCCTCCTTTTTCTCCCCCTCTGTGTCCAGACTCCTGTTTCTCCTCCTCTGTTTACGGATTCCTGTTTCTCCCCCTCTGTTTTCAGACTCCTGTTTCTGCCCCTCTGTTTCCAGACTCCTGTTTCTCCCCCTCTGTTTCCAGACTCCTGTTCTCCCCCTCTGTTTCCAGACTCCTGTTTCTCCCCCTCAGTTTCCAGACTCCTGTTTCTCCCCCTCTGTTTCCAGTCTGCTGTTTCTCCACCTAGGTTTCCAGACTCCTCTTTCTGCCCCTCTGTTTCCAGCCTCCTGTTTCTCCCCCTCTGTTTCCAGACTCCTGTTTCTCCCCCTCTGTTTCCAGACTCCTGTTTCTCCCCCTCTGTTTCCAGACTCCTGTTTCTTCCCCTCTGTTTCCAGCCTCCTGTTTCTGCCCCTCTGTTTCCAGCCTCCTGTTTCTCCCCCTCTGTTTCCAGACTCCTGTTTCACCTCCTCTGTTTACAGACTCCTGTTTCTCCCCATCTGTTTTCAGACTCCTGTTTCTGCCCCTCTGTTTCCAGACTCCTGTTTCTCCCCCTCTGTTTCCAGACTCCTGTTTCTCCCCCTCTGTTTCCAGACTCCTGTTTCTCCCCCTCTGTTTCCAGACTCCTGTTTCTCCCCCTCTGTTTCCAATCTCCTGTTTCCCCACCTCTGTTTCCAGACTCCTGTTTCTCACCCTCTGTTTCAAGGCTCCTGTTTCTCCCCCTCTGTTTCCAGCCTCTTGTTTCTGCCCCTCTGTTTCCAGCCTCCTGTTTCTCCCCCTCTGTTTCCAAACTCCTGTTTCTGCCCCTCTGTTTCCAGACTCCTGTTTCTGCCCCTCTGTTTCCAGACGCCTGTTTCTCCCCCTCTGTTTCCAAACTCCTGTTTCTGCCCCTCTGTTTCCAGACTCCTATTTCTGCCCCTCTGTATCCAGACTCCTGTTTCTGCCCCTCTGTTTCCAGACGCCTGTTTCTCCCCCTCTGTTTCCAGACTCCTGTTTCTCACCCTCTGTTTCCAGACTCCTGTTTCTCACCCTCTGTTTCCAGCCTCCTGTTTCTCACCCTCTGTTTCCAGACTCCTGTTTCTCACCCACTGTTTCCAGACTCCTGTTTCTGCCCCTCTGTTTCCAGACTCCTGTTTCTGCCCCTCTGTTTCCAGACTCCGCTTTCTGCCCCTCTGTTTCCAGACTCCTGTTTCTCACCCTCTGTTTCCAGACTCCTGTTTCTCCCCATCAATTTCCAGACTCCTGTTTCTCCCCCTCCATTTCCAGACTCCTGTTTCTGCCACTCTGTTTCCAGACTCCTGTTTCTCACCCTCTGTTTCCAGACTCCTGTTTCTGCCCCTCTGTTTCCGGACTCCTGTTTCTGCCCCTCTGTTTCCAGCCTCCTGTTTCTGCCCCTCTGTTTCCAGACTCCTGTTTTTCCCCCTCTGTTTGCAGACCCCTGTTTCTCCCCCTCTGTTTTCAGACTCCTGTTTCTGCCCCTCTGTTTCCAGACTCCTGTTTCTCCCCCTCTGTTTCCAGACTCCTATTTCTCCCCCTCTGATTCCAGACTCCTGTTTCTCCCCCTCTGTTTCCAGACTCCTGTTTCTCCCCCTCTGTTTCCAGACTCCTGTTTCTGCCCCTCTGTTACCAGACTCCTGTTTCTCACCCTCTGTTTCCAGTCTCCTCTTTCTGCCCCTCTGTTTCCAGCCTCCTGTTTCTGCCCCTCAGTTTCCAGTCTCCTGTTTCTATCCCTCTGTTTCCAGACTCCTGTTTCTCCCCCTCTGTTTCCAGACTCCTGTTTCTGCCCCTCTGTTTCCAGACTTCTGTTTCTCACCCTGAGTTTCCATACTCCTGTTTCTCCCCATCTGTTTCCAGCCTCCTGTTTCTCCCCTCTGTTTCCAGACTCCTATTTCTGCCCTCTGTTTCCAGACTCCTGTTTCTCACCATCTGTTTCCAGACTCCTATTTCTCCCCCTCTGTTTCCAGGCTCCTGTTTCTGCCCCTCTGTTTCCAGCGACCTTTTTCTCCCACTCTGTGTCCAGACTCCTGTTTCTCCTCCTCTGTTTACAGACTTCTGTTTCTCACCCTCTGTTTCCAGGCTCCTGTTTCTCCCCCTCTGTTTCGAGCATCCTGTTTCTGCCCCTCTGTTTCCCGCCTCCTGTTTCTGCCCCTCTGTTTCGAGACTCCTGTTTCTGCCCCTCTGTTTCCAGCCTCCTGTTTCTCCCCCTCTGTTTCCAGACTCCTGTTTCTCCTCCTCTGTTTACAGGGTCCTATTTCTCCCCCTCTGTTTTCAGACACCTGATTCTGCCTCTCTGTTTCCAGACTCCTGTTTCTCCCCCTCTGTTTCCAGACTCCTGCTTCTCCCCTTCTGTTTCCAGCCTCCTGTTTCTGCCCCTCTGTTTCGAGACTCCTGTTTCTGCCCCTCTGTTTCCAGCCTCCTGTTTCTCCCCCTCTGTTTCCAGACTCCTGTTTCTCCCCCTCTGTTCCCAGACTCCTGTTTCTGCCCCTCTTTTCCAGTCTCCTGTTTCTGCCCCTCTGTTTCCAGTCTCCTGTTTCTGCCCCTCTGCTTCCAGACTCCTGTTTCTGCCCTTCTGTTTCCAGACGCCTGTTTCTCCCCCTCTGTTTCCAGACTCCTGTTTCTCACCCTCTGTTTCCAGCCTCCTGTTTCTCGCCCTCTGTTTCCAGACTCCTTTTTCTCCCCCTCTGTTTCCACACTCCTGTTTCTGCCCCACTGTTTCCAGACTCCTGTTTCTCACCCTCTGTTTCCAGACTCCTGTTTCTGCCCCTCTCTTTCCTGCCTCCTGTTTCTGCCCCTCTGTTTCCAGACTCTGGTTTCTGCCCATCTGTTTCCAGACTCCTGTTTCTCACCCTCTGTTTCCAGTCTCCTGTTTCTCCCCATCAATTTCCAGACTCCTGTTTCTCACCCTCTGTTTCCAGCCTCCTGTATCCCGCCCTCTGTTTCCAGCCTCTTGTTTCTGCCCCTCTGTTTCCAGCCTCCTGTTTCTGCCCCTCTGTTTCCAGACTCCTGTTTCTCCCCCTCTGTTTGCATACCCCTGTTTCTCCCCCTCTGTTCTCAGACTCCTGTTTCTGCCCCTCTGTTTCCAGACTCCTGTTTCTCCCCCTCTGTTTCCAGACTCCTGTTTCTCCCCCTCTGTTTGCAGACCCCTGTTTCTCCCCCTCTGATTTCAGACTCCTGTTTCTGCCCCTCTGTTTCCAGACTCCTGTTTCTCCCCCTCTGTTTCCAGACTCCTGTTTCTCCCCCTCTGTTTCCAGACTCCTGTTTCTCCCCCTCTGTTTCCAGACTCCTGTTTCTCCCCCTCTGTTTCCAGACTCCTGTTTCTGCCCCTCTGATTCCAGACTCCTGTTTCTCACCCTCTGTTTCCAGTCTCCTCTTTCTGCCCCTCTGTTTCCAGCCTCCTGTTTCTGCCCCTCTATTTCCAGTCTCCTGTTTCTCCCCCTCTGTTTCCAGACTCCTGTTTCTCCCCCTCTGTTTCCAGACTCCTGTTTCTGCCCCTCTGTTTCCAGACTCCTGTTTCTGCCCCTCTGTTTCCAGCCTACTGTTTCTGCCCCTCTTTTTCCAGCCTCCTGTTTCTCCTCCTCTGTTTACAGGCTCCTGTTTCTCCCCCTCTGTTTTCAGACTCCTGATTCTGCCCCTCTGTTTCCAGACTCCTGTTTCTCCCCCTCTGTTTCCAGACTCCTGCTTCTCCCCCTCTGTTTCCAGCCTCCTGTTTCTGCCCCTCTGTTTCGAGACTCCTGTTTCTGCCCCTCTGTTTCCAGCCTCCTGTTTCTCCCCCTCTGTTTCCAGCCTCCTGTTTCTCCCCCTCTGTTTCCAGACTCCTGTTTCTCCCCCTCTGTTTCCAGACGCCTGTTTCTCCCCCTCTGTTTGCAGACCCCTGTTTCTCCCCCACTGTTTTCAGACTCCTGTTTCTGCCCCTCTGTTTCCAGACTCCTGTTTCTCCCCCTCTATTTCCAGACTCCTGTTTCTGCCCTTCTGTTTCCAGACTCCTGTTTCTCCCCCTCTGTTTCCACACTCCTGTATCTCACCCTCTGTTTCCAGACTCCTGTTTCTGCCCCTCTGTTTCCAGACTCCTGTTTCTCACCGTCTGTTGCCAGACTCCTGTTTCTGCCCCTCTGTTTCCAGCCTCCTGTTTCTCCCCCTCTGTTTCCACACTCCTGTTTCTGCCCCTCTGTTTCCAGCCTCCTGTTTCTCCCCCACTGTTTCCAGACTCTTGTTTCTGCCCCTCTGTTTCCAGACTCCTGTTTCTGCCTCTCTGTTTCCAGACTCCTGTTTCTCACCGTCTGTTTCCAGACTCCTGTTTCTGCCCCTCTGTTTCGAGCCTCCTGATTCTGCCCCTCTGTTTCCAGCCTCCTCTTTCACACCCTCTGTTTCCTGACTCCTGTTTCTCCCCCTCTGTTTCCAGGCTCCTGTTTCTGCCCCTCTGTTTCCAGCCTCCAGTTTCTCCCCCTCTGTTTCCAGACTCCTGTTTCTCCCCCTCTGTTTCCAGTCTCCTGTTTCTGCCCCTCTGTTTCCAGACTCCTGTTTCTCACCCTCTGTTTCCAGACTCCTGTTTCTCGTCCTCTGTTTCCAGACTCCTGTTTTGCCCCTCTGTTTCCAGACTCCGGTTTCTGCCCCACTGTTTCCAGACTCCTGTTTCTGCCCCACTGTTTCCAGCCTCCTGTTTCTGCCCCTCTGTTTCCAGACTCCTGTTTCTCCCCCTCTGTTTGCAGACCCCTGTTTCTCCCCCACTGTTTTCAGACTCCTGTTTCTGCCCCTCTGTTTCCAGACTCCTGTTTCTCCCCCACTGTTTCCAGACTCCTGTTTCTCCCCCTCTGTTTCCAGACTCCTGTTTCTCCCCCTCTGTTTCCAGACTCCTGTTTCTCCCCCTCTGTTTCCAGACTCCTGTTTCTGCCCCTCTGTTTCCAGACTCCTGTTTCTCACCCTCTGTTTCCAATCTCCTCTTTCTGCCCCTCTGTTTCCAGTCTCCTGTTTCTCTCCCTCTGTTTCCAGACTCCTGTTTCTCCCCCTCTGTTTCCAGACTCATGTTTCTGCCCCTCTGTTTCCAGACTTCTGTTTCTGCCCCTCTGTTTCCAGACTCCTGTTTCTCCCCCTCTGTTTCCAGCATCCTGTTTCTCCCGCTCTGTTTCCAGACTCCTATTTCTGCCACTCTGTTTCCAGCCTCCTGTTTCTCCCCCTCTGTTTCCACACTCCTGTTTCTGCCCCTCTGTTTCCAGCCTCCTGTTTCTCCCCCTCTGTTTCCAGATTCCTGTTTCTGCCCCTCTGTTTCCAGACTCCTGTTTCTGCCTCTCTGTTTCCAGACTCCTGTTTCTCACCGTCTGTTTCCAGACTCCTGTTTCTGCCCCTCTGTTTCGAGCCTCCTGATTCTGCCCCTCTGTTTCCAGCCTCCTCTTTCTCACCCTCTGTTTCCTGACTCCTGTTTCTGCCCCTCTGTTTCCAGCCTCCTGTTTCTCCCCCTCTGTTTCCAGACTCCTGTTTCTCACCCTCTGTTTCCAGTCTCCTGTTTCTGCCCCTCTGTTTCCAGACTGCTGTTTCTGCCCCTCTTTTTCCAGACTCCTGTTTCTTCCCCTCTGTTTCCAGTCTCCTGTTTCTGCCCCTCTGTTTCCAGACTGCTGTTTCTGCCCCTCTGTTTCAAGACTCTTTTTTCTCCCTCTCTGTTTCCTGACTCCTGTTTCTCCCCCTGTTTCCAGACTCCTGTTTCTCCCCCTCTGTTTTCAGACTCCTGTTACTCACCCTCTGTTTTCAGTCTCCTCTTTCTGCCCCTCTGTTTCCAGCCTCCTGTTTCTGCCCCTCTGTTTCCAGTCTCCTGTTTCTCTCCCTCTGTTTCCAGACTCCTGTTTCTGCCCCTCTGTTTCCAGCCTCCTGTTTCTGCCCCTCTGTTTCCAGCCTCCTGTTTCTCCCCCTCTGTTTCCAGACTCCTGTTTCTCCTCCTCTGTTTTCAGACTCCTGTTTCTGCCCCTCTGTTTCCAGACTCCTGTTTCCCCGCCTCTGTTTCCAGACTCCTCTTTCTCACCCTCTGTTTCCAGGCTCCTGTTTCTGCCCCACTGTTTCCAGACTCCACTTTCTGCCCCTCTGTTTCGAGCCTCCTGTTTCTCCCCCACTGTTTCCAGACTCCTGTTTCTCCCCCTCTGTTTCCAGACTCCTGTTTCTGCCCCTCTGTTTCCAGACTCCTGTTTCTGCCCCTCTGTTTCCAGCCTCCTGTTTCTGCCCCTCTGTTTCCAGCCTCCTGTTTCTCCCCCTCTGTTTCCAGACTCCTGTTTCTCCTCCTCTGTTTACAGACACCTGTTTCTCCCCATCTGTTTTCAGACTCCTGTATTTGCCCCTCTGTTTCCAGACTCCTGTTTCTCCCCCTCTGTTTCCAGACTCCTGTTTCTCCCCCTCTGTTTCCAGACTCCTGTTTCTCCACCTCTGTTTCCAAACTCCTGTTTCTGCCCCTCTGTTTCCAGACTCCTGTTTCTGCCCCTCTGTTTCCAGACTCCTGTTTCTGCCCCTCTGTTTCCAGACTCCTGTTTCTCACCCACTGTTACAAGACTCCTGTTTCTCACCCTCTGTTTCCAGCCTCCTGTTTATCACCCTCTGTTTCCAGCCTCCTGTTTCTCCCCCTCTGCTTCCACACTCCTGTTCTGCCCCACTGTTTCCAGACTCCTGTTTCTCTCCCTCTGATTCCAGACTCCTGTTAATGCCCCTCTGTTTCCAGACTCCTGTTTCTGCCCCTCTGTTTCCAGACTCCGGTTTCTGCCCCTCTGTTTCCAGACTCCTGTTTCTCACCCTCTGTTTCCAGTCTCCTGTTTCTCCCCATCGATTTCCAGACTCCTGTTTCTCCCCCTCCATTTCCAGACTCCTGTTTCTGCCACTCTGTTTCCAGACTCCTGTTTCTCACCCTCTGTTTCCAGCCTCCTGTTTCTCGCCCTCTGTTTCCAGACTCCTGTTTCTCACCCTCTGTTTCCAGACTCCTGTTTCTCACCCTCTGTTTCCAGCCTCCTGTTTCTCGCCCTCTGTTTCCAGACTCCTGTTTCTCGCCCTCTGTTCCCGGACTCCTGTTTCTGCCCCTCTGTTTCCAGACTCCTGTTTCTGCCCCTCTGTTTCCAGCCTCCTGTTTCTGCCCCTCTGTTTCCAGACTCCTGTTTCTCCCCCTCTGTTTGCAGACTCCTGTTTCTGCCCCTCTGTTTCCAGTCTCCTGTTTCTCTCCCTCTGTTTCCAGACTCCTGTTTCTCCCCCTCTGTTTCCAGACTCCTGTTTCTGCCCCTCTGTTTCCAGACTTCTGTTTCTCACCCTGAGTTTCCATACTCCTGTTTCTCCCCCTCTGTTTCCAGCCTCCTGTTTCTCCCCTCTGTTTCCAGACTCCTATTTCTGCCCTCTGTTTCCAGACTCCTGTTTCTCACCATCTGTTTCCAGACTACTATTTCTCCCCCTCTGTTTCCAGGCTCCTGTTTCTGCCCCTCTGTTTCCAGCCTCCTTTTTCTCCCCCTCTGTGTCCAGACTCCTGTTTCTCCTCCTCTGTTTACAGACTCCTGTTTCTCCCCCTCTGTTTTCAGACTCCTGTTTCTGCCCCTCTGTTTCCAGACTCCTGTTTCTCCCCCTCTGTTTCCAGACTCCTGTTTCTCCCCCTCTGTTTCCAGTCTCCTGTTTCTCCCCCTCTGTTTCCAGACTCCTGTTTCTCCCCCTCTGTTTCCAGTCTCCTGTTTCTCCACCTCTGTTTCCAGACTCCTCTTTCTGCCCCTCTGTTTCCAGCCTCCTGTTTCTCCCCTTCTGTTTCCGGACTCCTGTTTCTCCCCCTCGGTTTCCAGACTCCTGTTTCTGCCCCTCTGTTTCCAGACTCCTGTTTCTGCCCCTCTATTTCCAGCCTCCTGTTTCTGCCCCTCTGTTTCCAGCCTCCTGTTTCTCCCCCTCAGTTCCCAGACTCCTGTTTCTCCTCCTCTGTTTACAGACTCCTATTTCTCCCCATCTGTTTTCAGACTCCTGTTTCTGCCCCTCTGTTTCCAGACTCCTGTTTCTCCCCCTCTGTTTCCAGGCTCCTGTTTCTCCCCCTCTGTTTCCAGTCTCCTGTTTCCCCACCTCTGTTTCCAGACTCCTGTTTCTGCCCCTCTGTTTCCAGACGCCTGTTTCTCCCCCTCTGTTTCCAAACTCCTGTTTCTGCCCCTCTGTTTCCAGACTCCTGTTTCTGCCCCTCTGTTTCCAGACGCCTGTTTCTCCCCCTCTGTTTCCAGACTCCTGTTTCGCACCGTCTGTTTCCAGACTCCTGTTTCTCCTCCTCTGTTTTCAGACTCCTGTTTCTGCCCCTCTGTTTCCAGCCTCCTGATTCTGCCCCTCTGTTTCCAGCCTCCTCTTTCTCACCCTCTGTTTCCTGACTCCTGTTTCTCCCCCTCTGTTTCCAGACTCCTGTTTCTGCCCCTCTGTTTCCAGACTCCTGTTTCTGCCCCTCTGTTTCCAGCCTCCTGTTTCTGCCCCTCTGTTTCCAGCCTCCTGTTTCTCCCCCTCTGTTTCCAGACTCCTGTTTCTCCTCCTCTGTTTTCAGACTCCTGTTTCTGCCCCTCTGTTTCCAGACTCCTGTTTCCCCGCCTCTGTTTCCAGACTCCTCTTTCTCACCCTCTGTTTCCAGGCTCCTGTTTCTGCCCCACTGTTTCCAGACTCCACTTTCTGCCCCTCTGTTTCGAGCCTCCTGTTTCTCCCCCTCTGTTTCCAGACTCCTGTTTCTCCCCCTCTGTTTCCAGACTCCTGTTTCTGCCCCTCTGTTTCCAGACTCCTGTTTCTGCCCCTCTGTTTCCAGCCTCCTGTTTCTGCCCCTCTGTTTCCAGCCTCCTGTTTCTCCCCCTCTGTTTCCAGACTCCTGTTTCTCCTCCTCTGTTTACAGACTCCTGTTTCTCCCCATCTGTTTTCAGACTCCTGTTTTTGCCCCTCTGTTTCCAGACTCCTGTTTCTCCCCCTCTGTTTCCAGACTCCTGTTTCTCCCCCTCTGTTTCCAGACTCCTGTTTCTCCACCTCTGTTTCCAAACTCCTGTTTCTGCCCCTCTGTTTCCAGACTCCTGTTTCTGCCCCTCTGTTTCCAGACTCCTGTTTCTGCCCCTCTGTTTCCAGACTCCTGTTTCTCACCCACTGTTACAAGACTCCTGTTTCTCACCCTCTGTTTCCAGCCTCCTGTTTCTCACCCTCTGTTTCCAGCCTCCTGTTTCTCCCCCTCTGCTTCCACACTCCTGTTCTGCCCCACTGTTTCCAGACTCCTGTTTCTCTCCCTCTGTTTCCAGACTCCTGTTAATGCCCCTCTGTTTCCAGACTCCTGTTTCTGCCCCTCTGTTTCCAGACTCCGGTTTCTGCCCCTCTGTTTCCAGACTCCTGTTTCTCACCCTCTGTTTCCAGTCTCCTGTTTCTCCCCATCAATTTCCAGACTCCTGTTTCTCCCCCTCCATTTCCAGACTCCTGTTTCTGCCACTCTGTTTCCAGACTCCTGTTTCTCACCCTCTGTTTCCAGCCTCCTGTTTCTCGCCCTCTGTTTCCAGACTCCTGTTTCTGCCCTTCTGTTCCCGGACTCCTGTTTCTGCCCCTCTGTTTCCAGACTCCTGTTTCTGCCCCTCTGTTTCCAGCCTCCTGTTTCTGCCCCTCTGTTTCCAGACTCCTGTTTCTCCCCCTCTGTTTGCAGACTCCTGTTTCTGCCCCTCTGTTTCCAGTCTCCTGTTTCTCTCCCTCTGTTTCCAGACTCCTGTTTCTCCCCCTCTGTTTCCAGACTCCTGTTTCTGCCCCTCTGTTTCCAGACTTCTGTTTCTCACCCTGAGTTTCCATACTCCTGTTTCTCCCCCTCTGTTTCCAGCCTCCTGTTTCTCCCCTCTGTTTCCAGACTCCTATTTCTGCCCTCTGTTTCCAGACTCCTGTTTCTCACCATCTGTTTCCAGACTACTATTTCTCCCCCTCTGTTTCCAGGCTCCTGTTTCTGCCCCTCTGTTTCCAGCCTCCTTTTTCTCCCCCTCTGTGTCCAGACTCCTGTTTCTCCTTCTCTGTTTACAGACTCCTGTTTCTCCCCCTCTGTTTTCAGACTCCTGTTTCTGCCCCTCTGTTTCCAGACTCCTGTTTCTCCCCCTCTGTTTCCAGACTCCTGTTTCTCCCCCTCTGTTTCCAGTCTCCTGTTTCTCCCCCTCTGTTTCCAGACTCCTGTTTCTCCCCCTCTGTTTCCAGTCTCCTGTTTCTCCACCTCTGTTTCCAGACTCCTCTTTCTGCCCCTCTGTTTCCAGCCTCCTGTTTCTCCCCTTCTGTTTCCGGACTCCTGTTTCTCCCCCTCGGTTTCCAGACTCCTGTTTCTGCCCCTCTGTTTCCAGACTCCTGTTTCTGCCCCTCTGTTTCCAGCCTCCTGTTTCTGCCCCTCTGTTTCCAGCCTCCTGTTTCTCCCCCTCAGTTCCCAGACTCCTGTTTCTCCTCCTCTGTTTACAGACTCCTATTTCTCCCCATCTGTTTTCAGACTCCTGTTTCTGCCCCTCTGTTTCCAGACTCCTGTTTCTCCCCCTCTGTTTCCAGGCTCCTGTTTCTCCCCCTCTGTTTCCAGTCTCCTGTTTCCCCACCTCTGTTTCCAGACTCCTGTTTCTCACCATCTGTTTCCAGGCTCCTGTTTCTCCCCCACTGTTTCGAGCCTCCTGTTTCTGCCCCTCTGTTTCCAGCCTCCTGTTTCTCCCCCTCTGTTTCCAAACTCCTGTTTCTGCCCCTCTGTTTCCAGACTCCTGTTTCTGCCCCTCTGTTTCCAGACGCCTGTTTCTCCCCCTCTGTTTCCAAACTCCTGTTTCTGCCCCTCTGTTTCCAGACTCCTGTTTCTGCCCCTCTGTTTCCAGACGCCTGTTTCTCCCCCTCTGTTTCCAGACTCCTGTTTCTCACCCTCTGTTTCCAGCCTCCTGTTTCTCCCCCTCTGCTTCCACACTCCTGTTCTGCCCCACTGTTTCCATACTCCTGTTTCTCACCCTCTGTTTCCAGACTCCTGATTCTGCCCCTCTGTTTCCAGACTCCGCTTTCTGCCCCTCTGTTTCCAGACTCCTGTTTCTCACCCTCTGTTTCCAGACTCCTGTTTCTCCCCATCAATTTCCAGACTCCTGATTTCCCCCCTCCATTTCCATACTCCTACTTCTGCCCTCTGTTTCCAGACTCCTGTTTCTCACCATCTATTTCCAGACTCCTATTTCTCCCCCTCTGTTTCCAGGCTCCTGTTTCTGCCCCTCTGTTTCCAGCCTCCTTTTTCTCCCCCTCTGTGTCCAGACTCCTGTTTCTCCTCCTCTGTTTACAGACTCCTGTTTCTCCCCCTCTGTTTTCAGACTCCTGTTTCTGCCCCTCTGTTTCCAGACTCCTGTTTCTCCCCCTCTGTTTCCAGACTCCTGTTTCTCCCCCTCTGTTTCCAGCCTCCTGTTTCTCCACCTCTGTTTCCAGACTCCTGTTTCTCACCCCTTGTTTCCAGGCTCCTGTTTCTCCCCCTCTGTTTCGAGCATCCTGTTTCTGCCCCTCTGTTTCCCGCCTCCTGTTTCTGCCCCTCTGTTTCCAGACTCCTGTTTCTGCCCCTCTGTTTCCAGCCTCCTGTTTCTCCCCCTCTGTTTCCAGACTCCTGTTTCTCCTCCTCTGTTTACAGGCTCCTATTTCTCCCCCTCTGTTTTCAGACTCCTGATTCTGCCCCTCTGTTTCCAGACTCCTGTTTCTCCCCCTCTGTTTCCAGACTCCTGCTTCTCCCCCTCTGTTTCCAGCCTCCTGTTTCTGCCCCTCTGTTTCGAGACTCCTGTTTCTGCCCCTCTGTTTCCAGCCTCCTGTTTCTCCCCCTCTGTTTACAGACTCCTGTTTCTCCCCCTCGGTTTTCAGACTCCTGTTTCTGCCCCTCTGTTTCCAGACTCCTGTTTCTCCCCCTCTGTTTCCAGACTCCTGTTTCTCCCCCTCTGTTTCCAGCCTCCTGTTTCTCCACCTCTGTTTCCAGACTCCTGTTTCTCACCCCTTGTTTCCAGGCTCCTGTTTCTCCCCCTCTGTTTCGAGCATCCTGTTTCTGCCCCTCTGTTTCCCGCCTCCTGTTTCTGCCCCTCTGTCTCCAGACTCCTGTTTCTGCCCCTCTGTTTCCAGCCTCCTGTTTCTCCCCCTCTGTTTCCAGACTCCTGTTTCTCCTCCTCTGTTTACAGGCTCCTATTTCTCCCCCTCTGTTTTCAGACTCCTGTTTCTGCCCCTCTGTTTCCAGACTCCTGTTTCTCCCCCTCTGTTTCCAGACTCCTGATTCTGCCCCGCTTTTCCAGTCTCCTGTTTCTGCCCCTCTGTTTCCAGAATCCTGTTTCTCACCCTCTGTTTCCAGACTCCTGTTTCTGCCCCTCTGCTTCCAGACTCCTGTTTCTGCCCCTCTGTTTCCAGACGCCTGTTTCTCCCCCTCTGTTTCCAGACTCCTGTTTCTCACCCTCTGTTTCCAGCCTCCTGTTTCTCGCCCTCTGTTTCCAGACTCCTGTTTCTCCCCCTCTGTTTCCACACTCCTGTTTCTGCCCCACTGTTTCCAGACTCCTGTTTCTCACCCTCTGTTTCCAGACTCCTGTTTCTGCCCCTCTCTTTCCAGCCTCCAGTTTCTGCCCCTCTGTTTCCAGACTCTGGTTTCTGCCCCTCTGTTTCCAGACTCCTGTTTCTCACCCTCTGTTTCCAGTCTCCTGTTTCTCCCCATCAATTTCCAGACTCCTGTTTCTCACCCTCTGTTTCCAGCCTCCTGTATCACGCCCTCTGTTTCCAGACTCCTGTTTCTGCCCCTCTGTTTCCAGACTCCTGTTTCTGCCCCTCTGTTTCCAGACTCCTGTTTCTGCCCCTCTGTTTCCAGCCTCCTGTTTCTGCCCCTCTGTTTCCAGACTCCTGTTTCTCCCCCTCTGTTTGCATACCCCTGTTTCTCCCGCTCTGCTCTCAGACTCCTGTTACTGCCCCTCTGTTTCCAGACCCCTGTTTCTCCGCCTCTGATTTCAGACTCCTGTTTCTGCCCCTCTGTTTCCAGACTCCTGTTTCTCCCCCTCTGTTTCCAGACTCCTGTTTCTCCCCCTCTGTTTCCAGACTCCTGTTTCTCCCCCTCTGTTTCCAGACTCCTGTTTCTCCCCCTCTGTTTCCAGACTGCTGTTTCTGCCCCTCTGATTCCAGACTCCTGTTTCTCACCCACTGTTTCCAGTCACCTCTTTCTGCCCCTCTGTTTCCAGCCTCCTGTTTCTGCCCCTCTATTTCCAGTCTCCTGTTTCTCTCCCTCTGTTTCCAGACTCCAGTTTCTCCCCCTCTGTTTCCAGACTCCTGTTTCTGCCCCTCTGTTTCCAGACTCCTGTTTCTGCCCCTCTGTTTCCAGACTCCTGTTTCTCACCCACTGTTACAAGACTCCTGTTTCTCACCCTCTGTTTCCAGCCTCCTGTTTCTCACCCTCTGTTTCCAGCCTCCTGTTTCTCCCCCTCTGCTTCCACACTCCTGTTCTGCCCCACTGTTTCCAGACTCCTGTTTCTCTCCCTCTGTTTCCAGACTCCTGTTAATGCCCCTCTGTTTCCAGACTCCTGTTTCTGCCCCTCTGTTTCCAGACTCCGGTTTCTGCCCCTCTGTTTCCAGACTCCTGTTTCTCACCCTCTGTTTCCAGTCTCCTGTTTCTCCCCATCAATTTCCAGACTCCTGTTTCTCCCCCTCCATTTCCAGACTCCTGTTTCTGCCACTCTGTTTCCAGACTCCTGTTTCTCACCCTCTGTTTCCAGCCTCCTGTTTCTCGCCCTCTGTTTCCAGACTCCTGTTTCTGCCCTTCTGTTCCCGGACTCCTGTTTCTGCCCCTCTGTTTCCAGACTCCTGTTTCTGCCCCTCTGTTTCCAGCCTCCTGTTTCTGCCCCTCTGTTTCCAGACTCCTGTTTCTCCCCCTCTGTTTGCAGACTCCTGTTTCTGCCCCTCTGTTTCCAGTCTCCTGTTTCTCTCCCTCTGTTTCCAGACTCCTGTTTCTCCCCCTCTGTTTCCAGACTCCTGTTTCTGCCCCTCTGTTTCCAGACTTCTGTTTCTCACCCTGAGTTTCCATACTCCTGTTTCTCCCCCTCTGTTTCCAGCCTCCTGTTTCTCCCCTCTGTTTCCAGACTCCTATTTCTGCCCTCTGTTTCCAGACTCCTGTTTCTCACCATCTGTTTCCAGACTACTATTTCTCCCCCTCTGTTTCCAGGCTCCTGTTTCTGCCCCTCTGTTTCCAGCCTCCTTTTTCTCCCCCTCTGTGTCCAGACTCCTGTTTCTCCTTCTCTGTTTACAGACTCCTGTTTCTCCCCCTCTGTTTTCAGACTCCTGTTTCTGCCCCTCTGTTTCCAGACTCCTGTTTCTCCCCCTCTGTTTCCAGACTCCTGTTTCTCCCCCTCTGTTTCCAGTCTCCTGTTTCTCCCCCTCTGTTTCCAGACTCCTGTTTCTCCCCCTCTGTTTCCAGTCTCCTGTTTCTCCACCTCTGTTTCCAGACTCCTCTTTCTGCCCCTCTGTTTCCAGCCTCCTGTTTCTCCCCTTCTGTTTCCGGACTCCTGTTTCTCCCCCTCGGTTTCCAGACTCCTGTTTCTGCCCCTCTGTTTCCAGACTCCTGTTTCTGCCCCTCTGTTTCCAGCCTCCTGTTTCTGCCCCTCTGTTTCCAGCCTCCTGTTTCTCCCCCTCAGTTCCCAGACTCCTGTTTCTCCTCCTCTGTTTACAGACTCCTATTTCTCCCCATCTGTTTTCAGACTCCTGTTTCTGCCCCTCTGTTTCCAGACTCCTGTTTCTCCCCCTCTGTTTCCAGGCTCCTGTTTCTCCCCCTCTGTTTCCAGTCTCCTGTTTCCCCACCTCTGTTTCCAGACTCCTGTTTCTCACCCTCTGTTTCCAGCCTCCTGTTTCTCCCCCTCTGTTTCCAAACTCCTGTTTCTGCCCCTCTGTTTCCAGACTCCTGTTTCTGCCCCTCTGTTTCCAGACGCCTGTTTCTCCCCCTCTGTTTCCAAACTCCTGTTTCTGCCCCTCTGTTTCCAGACTCCTGTTTCTGCCCCTCTGTTTCCAGACGCCTGTTTCTCCCCCTCTGTTTCCAGACTCCTGTTTCTCACCCTCTGTTTCCAGCCTCCTGTTTCTCCCTCTCTGCTTCCACACTCCTGTTCTGCCCCACTGTTTCCATACTCCTGTTTCTCACCCTCTGTTTCCAGACTCCTGATTCTGCCCCTCTGTTTCCAGACTCCGCTTTCTGCCCCTCTGTTTCCAGACTCCTGTTTCTCACCCTCTGTTTCCAGACTCCTGTTTCTCCCCATCAATTTCCAGACTCCTGATTTCCCCCCTCCATTTCCATACTCCTACTTCTGCCCTCTGTTTCCAGACTCCTGTTTCTCACCATCTATTTCCAGACTCCTATTTCTCCCCCTCTGTTTCCAGGCTCCTGTTTCTGCCCCTCTGTTTCCAGCCTCCTTTTTCTCCCCCTCTGTGTCCAGACTCCTGTTTCTCCTCCTCTGTTTACAGACTCCTGTTTATCCCCCTCTGTTTTCAGACTCCTGTTTCTGCCCCTCTGTTTCCAGACTCCTGTTTCTCCCCCTCTGTTTCCAGACTCCTGTTTCTCCCCCTCTGTTTCCAGCCTCCTGTTTCTCCACCTCTGTTTCCAGACTCCTGTTTCTCACCCCTTGTTTCCAGGCTCCTGTTTCTCCCCCTCTGTTTCGAGCATCCTGTTTCTGCCCCTCTGTTTCCCGCCTCCTGTTTCTGCCCCTCTGTTTCCAGACTCCTGTTTCTGCCCCTCTGTTTCCAGCCTCCTGTTTCTCCCCCTCTGTTTCCAGACTCCTGTTTCTCCTCCTCTGTTTACAGGCTCCTATTTCTCCCCCTCTGTTTTCAGACTCCTGATTCTGCCCCTCTGTTTCCAGACTCCTGTTTCTCCCCCTCTGTTTCCAGACTCCTGCTTCTCCCCCTCTGTTTCCAGCCTCCTGTTTCTGCCCCTCTGTTTCGAGACTCCTGTTTCTGCCCCTCTGTTTCCAGCCTCCTGTTTCTCCCCCTCTGTTTACAGACTCCTGTTTCTCCCCCTCGGTTTTCAGACTCCTGTTTCTGCCCCTCTGTTTCCAGACTCCTGTTTCTCCCCCTCTGTTTCCAGACTCCTGTTTCTCCCCCTCTGTTTCCAGCCTCCTGTTTCTCCACCTCTGTTTCCAGACTCCTGTTTCTCACCCCTTGTTTCCAGGCTCCTGTTTCTCCCCCTCTGTTTCGAGCATCCTGTTTCTGCCCCTCTGTTTCCCGCCTCCTGTTTCTGCCCCTCTGTCTCCAGACTCCTGTTTCTGCCCCTCTGTTTCCAGCCTCCTGTTTCTCCCCCTCTGTTTCCAGACTCCTGTTTCTCCTCCTCTGTTTACAGGCTCCTATTTCTCCCCCTCTGTTTTCAGACTCCTGTTTCTGCCCCTCTGTTTCCAGACTCCTGTTTCTCCCCCTCTGTTTCCAGACTCCTGATTCTGCCCCGCTTTTCCAGTCTCCTGTTTCTGCCCCTCTGTTTCCAGAATCCTGTTTCTCACCCTCTGTTTCCAGACTCCTGTTTCTGCCCCTCTGCTTCCAGACTCCTGTTTCTGCCCCTCTGTTTCCAGACGCCTGTTTCTCCCCCTCTGTTTCCAGACTCCTGTTTCTCACCCTCTGTTTCCAGCCTCCTGTTTCTCGCCCTCTGTTTCCAGACTCCTGTTTCTCCCCCTCTGTTTCCACACTCCTGTTTCTGCCCCACTGTTTCCAGACTCCTGTTTCTCACCCTCTGTTTCCAGACTCCTGTTTCTGCCCCTCTCTTTCCAGCCTCCAGTTTCTGCCCCTCTGTTTCCAGACTCTGGTTTCTGCCCCTCTGTTTCCAGACTCCTGTTTCTCACCCTCTGTTTCCAGTCTCCTGTTTCTCCCCATCAATTTCCAGACTCCTGTTTCTCACCCTCTGTTTCCAGCCTCCTGTATCACGCCCTCTGTTTCCAGACTCCTGTTTCTGCCCCTCTGTTTCCAGACTCCTGTTTCTGCCCCTCTGTTTCCAGACTCCTGTTTCTGCCCCTCTGTTTCCAGCCTCCTGTTTCTGCCCCTCTGTTTCCAGACTCCTTTTTCTCCCCCTCTGTTTGCATACCCCTGTTTCTCCCGCTCTGCTCTCAGACTCCTGTTTCTGCCCCTCTGTTTCCATACCCCTGTTTCTCCGCCTCTGATTTCAGACTCCTGTTTCTGCCCCTCTGTTTCCAGACTCCTGTTTCTCCCCCTCTGTTTCCAGACTCCTGTTTCTCCCCCTCTGTTTCCAGACTCCTGTTTCTCCCCCTCTGTTTCCAGACTCCTGTTTCTCCCCCTCTGTTTCCAGACTGCTGTTTCTGCCCCTCTGATTCCAGACTCCTGTTTCTCACCCACTGTTTCCAGTCACCTCTTTCTGCCCCTCTGTTTCCAGCCTCCTGTTTCTGCCCCTCTATTTCCAGTCTCCTGTTTCTCTCCCTCTGTTTCCAGACTCCTGTTTCTCCCCCTCTGTTTCCAGACTCCTGTTTCTGCCCCTCTGTTTCCAGACTCCTGTTTCTCACCCACTGTTTCAAGACTCCTGTTTCTCACCCTCTGTTTCCAGCCTCCTGTTTCTCACCCTCTGTTTCCAGCCTCCTGTTTCTCCCCCTCTGCTTCCACACTCCTGTTCTGCCCCACTGTTTCCAGACTCCTGTTTCTCTCCCTCTGTTTCCAGACTCCTGTTAATGCCCCTCTGTTTCCAGACTCCTGTTTCTGCCCCTCTGTTTCCAGACTCCGGTTTCTGCCCCTCTGTTTCCAGACTCCTGTTTCTCACCCTCTGTTTCCAGTCTCCTGTTTCTCCCCATCAATTTCCAGACTCCTGTTTCTCCCCCTCCATTTCCAGACTCCTGTTTCTGCCACTCTGTTTCCAGACTCCTGTTTCTCACCCTCTGTTTCCAGCCTCCTGTTTCTCGCCCTCTGTTTCCAGACTCCTGTTTCTGCCCTTCTGTTCCCGCACTCCTGTTTCTGCCCCTCTGTTTCCAGACTCCTGTTTCTGCCCCTCTGTTTCCAGCCTCCTGTTTCTGCCCCTCTGTTTCCAGACTCCTGTTTCTCCCCCTCTGTTTGCAGACTCCTGTTTCTGCCCCTCTGTTTCCAGTCTCCTGTTTCTCTCCCTCTGTTTCCAGACTCCTGTTTCTCCCCCTCTGTTTCCAGACTCCTGTTTCTGCCCCTCTGTTTCCAGACTTCTGTTTCTCACCCTGAGTTTCCATACTCCTGTTTCTCCCCCTCTGTTTCCAGTCTCCTGTTTCTCCACCTCTGTTTCCAGACTCCTGTTTCTCACCCTCTGTTTCCAGGCTCCTGTTTCTCCCCCTCTGTTTCGAGCATCCTGTTTCTGCCCCTCTGTTTCCCGCCTCCTGTTTCTGCCCCTCTGTTTCGAGACTCCTGTTTCTGCCCCTCTGTTTCCAGCCTCCTGTTTCTCCCCCTCTGTTTCCAGACTCCTGTTTCTCCTCCTCTGTTTACAGGGTCCTATTTCTCCCCCTCTGTTTTCAGACTCCTGATTCTGCCCCTCTGTTTCCAGACTCCTGTTTCTCCCCCTCTGTTTCCAGACTCCTGCTTCTCCCCTTCTGTTTCCAGCCTCCTGTTTCTGCCCCTCTGTATCGAGACTCCTGTTTCTGCCCCTCTGTTTCCAGCCTCCTGTTTCTCCCCCTCTGTTTCCAGACTCCTGTTTCTCCCCCTCTGTTCCCAGACTCCTGTTTCTGCCCCTCTTTTCCAGTCTCCTGTCTCTGCCCCTCTGTTTCCAGTCTCCTGTTTCTGCCCCTCTGCTTCCAGACTCCTGTTTCTGCCCTTCTGTTTCCAGACGCCTGTTTCTCCCCCTCTGTTTCCAGACTCCTGTTTCTCACCCTCTGTTTCCAGCCTCCTGTTTCTCGCCCTCTGTTTCCAGACTCCTTTTTCTCCCCCTCTGTTTCCACACTCCTGTTTCTGCCCCACTGTTTCCAGACTCCTGTTTCTCACCCTCTGTTTCCAGACTCCTGTTTCTGCCCCTCTCTTTCCTGCCTCCTGTTTCTGCCCCTCTGTTTCCAGACTCTGGTTTCTGCCCATCTGTTTCCAGACTCCTGTTTCTCACCCTCTGTTTCCAGTCTCCTGTTTCTCCCCATCAATTTCCAGACTCCTGTTTCTCACCCTCTGTTTCCAGCCTCCTGTATCCCGCCCTCTGTTTCCAGCCTCTTGTTTCTGCCCCTCTGTTTCCAGCCTCCTGTTTCTGCCCCTCTGTTTCCAGACTCCTGTTTCTCCCCCTCTGTTTGCATACCCCTGTTTCTCCCCCTCTGTTCTCAGACTCCTGTTTCTGCCCCTCTGTTTCCAGACTCCTGTTTCTCCCCCTCTGTTTCCAGACTCCTGTTTCTCCCCCTCTGTTTGCAGACCCCTGTTTCTCCCCCTCTGATTTCAGACTCCTGTTTCTGCCCCTCTGTTTCCAGACTCCTGTTTCTCCCCCTCTGTTTCCAGACTCCTGTTTCTCCCCCTCTGTTTCCAGACTCCTGTTTCTCCCCCTCTGTTTCCAGACTCCTGTTTCTCCCCCTCTGTTTCCAGACTCCTGTTTCTGCCCCTCTGATTCCAGACTCCTGTTTCTCACCCTCTGTTTCCAGTCTCCTCTTTCTGCCCCTCTGTTTCCAGCCTCCTGTTTCTGCCCCTCTATTTCCAGTCTCCTGTTTCTCCCCCTCTGTTTCCAGACTCCTGTTTCTCCCCCTCTGTTTCCAGACTCCTGTTTCTGCCCCTCTGTTTCCAGACTCCTGTTTCTGCCCCTCTGTTTCCAGCCTACTGTTTCTGCCCCTCTTTTTCCAGCCTCCTGTTTCTCCTCCTCTGTTTACAGGCTCCTGTTTCTCCCCCTCTGTTTTCAGACTCCTGATTCTGCCCCTCTGTTTCCAGACTCCTGTTTCTCCCCCTCTGTTTCCAGACTCCTATTTCTCCCCCTCTGTTTTCAGACTCCTGATTCTGCCCCTCTGTTTCCAGACTCCTGTTTCTCCCCCTCTGTTTCCAGACTCCTGCTTCTCCCCCTCTGTTTCCAGCCTCCTGTTTCTGCCCCTCTGTTTCGAGACTCCTGTTTCTGCCCCTCTGTTTCCAGCCTCCTGTTTCTCCCCCTCTGTTTACAGACTCCTGTTTCTCCCCCTCGGTTTTCAGACTCCTGTTTCTGCCCCTCTGTTTCCAGACTCCTGTTTCTCCCCCTCTGTTTCCAGACTCCTGTTTCTCCCCCTCTGTTTCCAGCCTCCTGTTTCTCCACCTCTGTTTCCAGACTCCTGTTTCTCACCCCTTGTTTCCAGGCTCCTGTTTCTCCCCCTCTGTTTCGAGCATCCTGTTTCTGCCCCTCTGTTTCCCGCCTCCTGTTTCTGCCCCTCTGTCTCCAGACTCCTGTTTCTGCCCCTCTGTTTCCAGCCTCCTGTTTCTCCCCCTCTGTTTCCAGACTCCTGTTTCTCCTCCTCTGTTTACAGGCTCCTATTTCTCCCCCTCTGTTTTCAGACTCCTGTTTCTGCCCCTCTGTTTCCAGACTCCTGTTTCTCCCCCTCTGTTTCCAGACTCCTGATTCTGCCCCGCTTTTCCAGTCTCCTGTTTCTGCCCCTCTGTTTCCAGAATCCTGTTTCTCACCCTCTGTTTCCAGACTCCTGTTTCTGCCCCTCTGCTTCCAGACTCCTGTTTCTGCCCCTCTGTTTCCAGACGCCTGTTTCTCCCCCTCTGTTTCCAGACTCCTGTTTCTCACCCTCTGTTTCCAGCCTCCTGTTTCTCGCCCTCTGTTTCCAGACTCCTGTTTCTCCCCCTCTGTTTCCACACTCCTGTTTCTGCCCCACTGTTTCCAGACTCCTGTTTCTCACCCTCTGTTTCCAGACTCCTGTTTCTGCCCCTCTCTTTCCAGCCTCCAGTTTCTGCCCCTCTGTTTCCAGACTCTGGTTTCTGCCCCTCTGTTTCCAGACTCCTGTTTCTCACCCTCTGTTTCCAGTCTCCTGTTTCTCCCCATCAATTTCCAGACTCCTGTTTCTCACCCTCTGTTTCCAGCCTCCTGTATCACGCCCTCTGTTTCCAGACTCCTGTTTCTGCCCCTCTGTTTCCAGACTCCTGTTTCTGCCCCTCTGTTTCCAGACTCCTGTTTCTGCCCCTCTGTTTCCAGCCTCCTGTTTCTGCCCCTCTGTTTCCAGACTCCTGTTTCTCCCCCTCTGTTTGCATACCCCTGTTTCTCCCGCTCTGCTCTCGGACTCCTGTTTCTGCCCCTCTGTTTCCAGACCCCTGTTTCTCCGCCTCTGATTTCAGACTCCTGTTTCTGCCCCTCTGTTTCCAGACTCCTGTTTCTCCCCCTCTGTTTCCAGACTCCTGTTTCTCCCCCTCTGTTTCCAGACTCCTGTTTCTCCCCCTCTGTTTCCAGACTCCTGTTTCTCCCCCTCTGTTTCCAGACTGCTGTTTCTGCCCCTCTGATTCCAGACTCCTGTTTCTCACCCACTGTTTCCAGTCACCTCTTTCTGCCCCTCTGTTTCCAGCCTCCTGTTTCTGCCCCTCTATTTCCAGTCTCCTGTTTCTCTCCCTCTGTTTCCAGACTCCTGTTTCTCCCCCTCTGTTTCCAGACTCCTGTTTCTGCCCCTCTGTTTCCAGACTCCTGTTTCTCACCCACTGTTTCAAGACTCCTGTTTCTCACCCTCTGTTTCCAGCCTCCTGTTTCTCACCCTCTGTTTCCAGCCTCCTGTTTCTCCCCCTCTGCTTCCACACTCCTGTTCTGCCCCACTGTTTCCAGACTCCTGTTTCTCTCCCTCTGTTTCCAGACTCCTGTTAATGCCCCTCTGTTTCCAGACTCCTGTTTCTGCCCCTCTGTTTCCAGACTCCGGTTTCTGCCCCTCTGTTTCCAGACTCCTGTTTCTCACCCTCTATTTCCAGTCTCCTGTTTCTCCCCATCAATTTCCAGACTCCTGTTTCTCCCCCTCCATTTCCAGACTCCTGTTTCTGCCACTCTGTTTCCAGACTCCTGTTTCTCACCCTCTGTTTCCAGCCTCCTGTTTCTCGCCCTCTGTTTCCAGACTCCTGTTTCTGCCCTTCTGTTCCCGCACTCCTGTTTCTGCCCCTCTGTTTCCAGACTCCTGTTTCTGCCCCTCTGTTTCCAGCCTCCTGTTTCTGCCCCTCTGTTTCCAGACTCCTGTTTCTCCCCCTCTGTTTGCAGACTCCTGTTTCTGCCCCTCTGTTTCCAGACTCCTGTTTCTGCCCCTCTGTTTCCAGCCTCCTGTTTCTGCCCCTCTGTTTCCAGACTCCTGTTTCTCCCCCTCTGTTTGCATACCCCTGTTTCTCCCGCTCTGCTCTCAGACTCCTGTTTCTGCCCCTCTGTTTCCAGACCCCTGTTTCTCCGCCTCTGATTTCAGACTCCTGTTTCTGCCCCTCTGTTTCCAGACTCCTGTTTCTCCCCCTCTGTTTCCAGACTCCTGTTTCTCCCCCTCTGTTTCCAGACTCCTGTTTCTCCCCCTCTGTTTCCAGACTCCTGTTTCTCCCCCTCTGTTTCCAGACTGCTGTTTCTGCCCCTCTGATTCCAGACTCCTGTTTCTCACCCACTGTTTCCAGTCACCTCTTTCTGCCCCTCTGTTTCCAGCCTCCTGTTTCTGCCCCTCTATTTCCAGTCTCCTGTTTCTCTCCCTCTGTTTCCAGACTCCTGTTTCTCCCCCTCTGTTTCCAGACTCCTGTTTCTGCCCCTCTGTTTCCAGACTCCTGTTTCTCACCCACTGTTTCAAGACTCCTGTTTCTCACCCTCTGTTTCCAGCCTCCTGTTTCTCACCCTCTGTTTCCAGCCTCCTGTTTCTCCCCCTCTGCTTCCACACTCCTGTTCTGCCCCACTGTTTCCAGACTCCTGTTTCTCTCCCTCTGTTTCCAGACTCCTGTTAATGCCCCTCTGTTTCCAGACTCCTGTTTCTGCCCCTCTGTTTCCAGACTCCGGTTTCTGCCCCTCTGTTTCCAGACTCCTGTTTCTCACCCTCTATTTCCAGTCTCCTGTTTCTCCCCATCAATTTCCAGACTCCTGTTTCTCCCCCTCCATTTCCAGACTCCTGTTTCTGCCACTCTGTTTCCAGACTCCTGTTTCTCACCCTCTGTTTCCAGCCTCCTGTTTCTCGCCCTCTGTTTCCAGACTCCTGTTTCTGCCCTTCTGTTCCCGCACTCCTGTTTCTGCCCCTCTGTTTCCAGACTCCTGTTTCTGCCCCTCTGTTTCCAGCCTCCTGTTTCTGCCCCTCTGTTTCCAGACTCCTGTTTCTCCCCCTCTGTTTGCAGACTCCTGTTTCTGCCCCTCTGTTTCCAGTCTCCTGTTTCTCTCCCTCTGTTTCCAGACTCCTGTTTCTCCCCCTCTGTTTCCAGACTCCTGTTTCTGCCCCTCTGTTTCCAGACTTCTGTTTCTCACCCTGAGTTTCCATACTCCTGTTTCTCCCCCTCTGTTTCCAGTCTCCTGTTTCTCCACCTCTGTTTCCAGACTCCTGTTTCTCACCCTCTGTTTCCAGGCTCCTGTTTCTCCCCCTCTGTTTCGAGCATCCTGTTTCTGCCCCTCTGTTTCCCGCCTCCTGTTTCTGCCCCTCTGTTTCGAGACTCCTGTTTCTGCCCCTCTGTTTCCAGCCTCCTGTTTCTCCCCCTCTGTTTCCAGACTCCTGTTTCTCCTCCTCTGTTTACAGGGTCCTATTTCTCCCCCTCTGTTTTCAGACTCCTGATTCTGCCCCTCTGTTTCCAGACTCCTGTTTCTCCCCCTCTGTTTCCAGACTCCTGCTTCTCCCCTTCTGTTTCCAGCCTCCTGTTTCTGCCCCACTGTTTCGAGACTCCTGTTTCTGCCCCTCTGTTTCCAGCCTCCTGTTTCTCCCCCTCTGTTTCCAGACTCCTGTTTCTCCCCCTCTGTTCCCAGACTCCTGTTTCTGCCCCTCTTTTCCAGTCTCCTGTTTCTGCCCCTCTGTTTCCAGTCTCCTGTTTCTGCCCCTCTGCTTCCAGACTCCTGTTTCTGCCCTTCTGTTTCCAGACGCCTGTTTCTCCCCCTCTGTTTCCAGACTCCTGTTTCTCACCCTCTGTTTCCAGCCTCCTGTTTCTCGCCCTCTGTTTCCAGACTCCTTTTTCTCCCCCTCTGTTTCCACACTCCTGTTTCTGCCCCACTGTTTCCAGACTCCTGTTTCTCACCCTCTGTTTCCAGACTCCTGTTTCTGCCCCTCTCTTTCCTGCCTCCTGTTTCTGCCCCTCTGTTTCCAGACTCTGGTTTCTGCCCATCTGTTTCCAGACTCCTGTTTCTCACCCTCTGTTTCCAGTCTCCTGTTTCTCCCCATCAATTTCCAGACTCCTGTTTCTCACCCTCTGTTTCCAGCCTCCTGTATCCCGCCCTCTGTTTCCAGCCTCTTGTTTCTGCCCCTCTGTTTCCAGCCTCCTGTTTCTGCCCCTCTGTTTCCAGACTCCTGTTTCTCCCCCTCTGTTTGCATACCCCTGTTTCTCCCCCTCTGTTCTCAGACTCCTGTTTCTGCCCCTCTGTTTCCAGACTCCTGTTTCTCCCCCTCTGTTTCCAGACTCCTGTTTCTCCCCCTCTGTTTGCAGACCCCTGTTTCTCCCCCTCTGATTTCAGACTCCTGTTTCTGCCCCTCTGTTTCCAGACTCCTGTTTCTCCCCCTCTGTTTCCAGACTCCTGTTTCTCCCCCTCTGTTTCCAGACTCCTGTTTCTCCCCCTCTGTTTCCAGACTCCTGTTTCTCCCCCTCTGTTTCCAGACTCCTGTTTCTGCCCCTCTGATTCCAGACTCCTGTTTCTCACCCTCTGTTTCCAGTCTCCTCTTTCTGCCCCTCTGTTTCCAGCCTCCTGTTTCTGCCCCTCTATTTCCAGTCTCCTGTTTCTCCCCCTCTGTTTCCAGACTCCTGTTTCTCCCCCTCTGTTTCCAGACTCCTGTTTCTGCCCCTCTGTTTCCAGACTCCTGTTTCTGCCCCTCTGTTTCCAGCCTACTGTTTCTGCCCCTCTTTTTCCAGCCTCCTGTTTCTCCTCCTCTGTTTACAGGCTCCTGTTTCTCCCCCTCTGTTTTCAGACTCCTGATTCTGCCCCTCTGTTTCCAGACTCCTGTTTCTCCCCCTCTGTTTCCAGACTCCTGCTTCTCCCCCTCTGTTTCCAGCCTCCTGTTTCTGCCCCTCTGTTTCGAGACTCCTGTTTCTGCCCCTCTGTTTCCAGCCTCCTGTTTCTCCCCCTCTGTTTCCAGCCTCCTGTTTCTCCCCCTCTGTTTCCAGACTCCTGTTTCTCCCCCTCTGTTTCCAGACTCCTGTTTCTCCCCCTCTGTTTGCAGACCCCTGTTTCTCCCCCACTGTTTTCAGACTCCTGTTTCTGCCCCTCTGTTTCCAGACTCCTGTTTCTCCCCCTCTATTTCCAGACTCCTGTTTCTGCCCTTCTGTTTCCAGACTCCTGTTTCTCCCCCTCTGTTTTCACACTCCTGTTTCTCACCCTCTGTTTCCAGACTCCTGTTTCTGCCCCTCTGTTTCCAGACTCCTGTTTCTCACCGTCTGTTGCCAGACTCCTGTTTCTGCCCCTCTGTTTCCAGCCTCCTGTTTCTCCCCCTCTGTTTCCACACTCCTGTTTCTGCCCCTCTGTTTCCAGCCTCCTGTTTCTCCCCCACTGTTTCCAGACTCTTGTTTCTGCCCCTCTGTTTCCAGACTCCTGTTTCTGCCTCTCTGTTTCCAGACTCCTGTTTCTCACCGTCTGTTTCCAGACTCCTGTTTCTGCCCCTCTGTTTCGAGCCTCCTGATTCTGCCCCTCTGTTTCCAGCCTCCTCTTTCACACCCTCTGTTTCCTGACTCCTGTTTCTCCCCCTCTGTTTCCAGGCTCCTGTTTCTGCCCCTCTGTTTCCAGCCTCCAGTTTCTCCCCCTCTGTTTCCAGACTCCTGTTTCTCCCCCTCTGTTTCCAGTCTCCTGTTTCTGCCCCTCTGTTTCCAGACTCCTGTTTCTCACCCTCTGTTTCCAGACTCCTGTTTCTCGTCCTCTGTTTCCAGACTCCTGTTTTGCCCCTCTGTTTCCAGACTCCGGTTTCTGCCCCACTGTTTCCAGACTCCTGTTTCTGCCCCACTGTTTCCAGCCTCCTGTTTCTGCCCCTCTGTTTCCAGACTCCTGTTTCTCCCCCTCTGTTTGCAGACCCCTGTTTCTCCCCCACTGTTTTCAGACTCCTGTTTCTGCCCCTCTGTTTCCAGACTCCTGTTTCTCCCCCACTGTTTCCAGACTCCTGTTTCTCCCCCTCTGTTTCCAGACTCCTGTTTCTCCCCCTCTGTTTCCAGACTCCTGTTTCTCCCCCTCTGTTTCCAGACTCCTGTTTCTGCCCCTCTGTTTCCAGACTCCTGTTTCTCACCCTCTGTTTCCAATCTCCTCTTTCTGCCCCTCTGTTTCCAGTCTCCTGTTTCTCTCCCTCTGTTTCCAGACTCCTGTTTCTCCCCCTCTGTTTCCAGACTCATGTTTCTGCCCCTCTGTTTCCAGACTTCTGTTTCTGCCCCTCTGTTTCCAGACTCCTGTTTCTCCCCCTCTGTTTCCAGCATCCTGTTTCTCCCGCTCTGTTTCCAGACTCCTATTTCTGCCACTCTGTTTCCAGCCTCCTGTTTCTCCCCCTCTGTTTCCACACTCCTGTTTCTGCCCCTCTGTTTCCAGCCTCCTGTTTCTCCCCCTCTGTTTCCAGATTCCTGTTTCTGCCCCTCTGTTTCCAGACTCCTGTTTCTGCCTCTCTGTTTCCAGACTCCTGTTTCTCACCGTCTGTTTCCAGACTCCTGTTTCTGCCCCTCTGTTTCGAGCCTCCTGATTCTGCCCCTCTGTTTCCAGCCTCCTCTTTCTCACCCTCTGTTTCCTGACTCCTGTTTCTGCCCCTCTGTTTCCAGCCTCCTGTTTCTCCCCCTCTGTTTCCAGACTCCTGTTTCTCACCCTCTGTTTCCAGTCTCCTGTTTCTGCCCCTCTGTTTCCAGACTGCTGTTTCTGCCCCTCTTTTTCCAGACTCCTGTTTCTTCCCCTCTGTTTCCAGTCTCCTGTTTCTGCCCCTCTGTTTCCAGACTGCTGTTTCTGCCCCTCTGTTTCAAGACTCTTTTTTCTCCCCCTCTGTTTCCTGACTCCTGTTTCTCCCCCTGTTTCCAGACTCCTGTTTCTCCCCCTCTGTTTTCAGACTCCTGTTACTCACCCTCTGTTTTCAGTCTCCTCTTTCTGCCCCTCTGTTTCCAGCCTCCTGTTTCTGCCCCTCTGTTTCCAGTCTCCTGTTTCTCTCCCTCTGTTTCCAGACTCCTGTTTCTGCCCCTCTGTTTCCAGCCTCCTGTTTCTGCCCCTCTGTTTCCAGCCTCCTGTTTCTCCCCCTCTGTTTCCAGACTCCTGTTTCTCCTCCTCTGTTTTCAGACTCCTGTTTCTGCCCCTCTGTTTCCAGACTCCTGTTTCCCCGCCTCTGTTTCCAGACTCCTCTTTCTCACCCTCTGTTTCCAGGCTCCTGTTTCTGCCCCACTGTTTCCAGACTCCACTTTCTGCCCCTCTGTTTCGAGCCTCCTGTTTCTCCCCCTCTGTTTCCAGACTCCTGTTTCTCCCCCTCTGTTTCCAGACTCCTGTTTCTGCCCCTCTGTTTCCAGACTCCTGTTTCTGCCCCTCTGTTTCCAGCCTCCTGTTTCTGCCCCTCTGTTTCCAGCCTCCTGTTTCTCCCCCTCTGTTTCCAGACTCCTGTTTCTCCTCCTCTGTTTACAGACTCCTGTTTCTCCCCATCTGTTTTCAGACTCCTGTTTTTGCCCCTCTGTTTCCAGACTCCTGTTTCTCCCCCTCTGTTTCCAGACTCCTGTTTCTCCCCCTCTGTTTCCAGACTCCTGTTTCTCCACCTCTGTTTCCAAACTCCTGTTTCTGCCCCTCTGTTTCCAGACTCCTGTTTCTGCCCCTCTGTTTCCAGACTCCTGTTTCTGCCCCTCTGTTTCCAGACTCCTGTTTCTCACCCACTGTTACAAGACTCCTGTTTCTCACCCTCTGTTTCCAGCCTCCTGTTTCTCACCCTCTGTTTCCAGCCTCCTGTTTCTCCCCCTCTGCTTCCACACTCCTGTTCTGCCCCACTGTTTCCAGACTCCTGTTTCTCTCCCTCTGATTCCAGACTCCTGTTAATGCCCCTCTGTTTCCAGACTCCTGTTTCTGCCCCTCTGTTTCCAGACTCCGGTTTCTGCCCCTCTGTTTCCAGACTCCTGTTTCTCACCCTCTGTTTCCAGTCTCCTGTTTCTCCCCATCGATTTCCAGACTCCTGTTTCTCCCCCTCCATTTCCAGACTCCTGTTTCTGCCACTCTGTTTCCAGACTCCTGTTTCTCACCCTCTGTTTCCAGCCTCCTGTTTCTCGCCCTCTGTTTCCAGACTCCTGTTTCTGCCCTTCTGTTCCCGGACTCCTGTTTCTGCCCCTCTGTTTCCAGACTCCTGTTTCTGCCCCTCTGTTTCCAGCCTCCTGTTTCTGCCCCTCTGTTTCCAGACTCCTGTTTCTCCCCCTCTGTTTGCAGACTCCTGTTTCTGCCCCTCTGTTTCCAGTCTCCTGTTTCTCTCCCTCTGTTTCCAGACTCCTGTTTCTCCCCCTCTGTTTCCAGACTCCTGTTTCTGCCCCTCTGTTTCCAGACTTCTGTTTCTCACCCTGAGTTTCCATACTCCTGTTTCTCCCCCTCTGTTTCCAGCCTCCTGTTTCTCCCCTCTGTTTCCAGACTCCTATTTCTGCCCTCTGTTTCCAGACTCCTGTTTCTCACCATCTGTTTCCAGACTACTATTTCTCCCCCTCTGTTTCCAGGCTCCTGTTTCTGCCCCTCTGTTTCCAGCCTCCTTTTTCTCCCCCTCTGTGTCCAGACTCCTGTTTCTCCTCCTCTGTTTACAGACTCCTGTTTCTCCCCCTCTGTTTTCAGACTCCTGTTTCTGCCCCTCTGTTTCCAGACTCCTGTTTCTCCCCCTCTGTTTCCAGACTCCTGTTTCTCCCCCTCTGTTTCCAGTCTCCTGTTTCTCCCCCTCTGTTTCCAGACTCCTGTTTCTTCCCCTCTGTTTCCAGTCTCCTGTTTCTCCACCTCTGTTTCCAGACTCCTCTTTCTGCCCCTCTGTTTCCAGCCTCCTGTTTCTCCCCTTCTGTTTCAGGACTCCTGTTTCTCCCCCTCGGTTTCCAGACTCCTGTTTCTGCCCCTCTGTTTCCAGACTCCTGTTTCTGCCCCTCTGTTTCCAGCCTCCTGTTTCTGCCCCTCTGTTTCCAGCCTCCTGTTTCTCCCCCTCAGTTCCCAGACTCCTGTTTCTCCTCCTCTGTTTACAGACTCCTATTTCTCCCCATCTGTTTTCAGACTCCTGTTTCTGCCCCTCTGTTTCCAGACTCCTGTTTCTCCCCCTCTGTTTCCAGGCTCCTGTTTCTCCCCCTCTGTTTCCAGTCTCCTGTTTCCCCACCTCTGTTTCCAGACTCCTGTTTCTCACCATCTGTTTCCAGGCTCCTGTTTCTCCCCCACTGTTTCGAGCCTCCTGTTTCTGCCCCTCTGTTTCCAGCCTCCTGTTTCTCCCCCTCTGTTTCCAAACTCCTGTTTCTGCCCCTCTGTTTCCAGACTCCTGTTTCTGCCCCTCTGTTTCCAGACGCCTGTTTCTCCCCCTCTGTTTCCAAACTCCTGTTTCTGCCCCTCTGTTTCCAGACTCCTGTTTCTGCCCCTCTGTTTCCAGACGCCTGTTTCTCCCCCTCTGTTTCCAGACTCCTGTTTCTCACCCTCTGTTTCCAGCCTCCTGTTTCTCCCCCTCTGCTTCCACACTCCTGTTCTGCCCCACTGTTTCCATACTCCTGTTTCTCACCCTCTGTTTCCAGACTCCTGATTCTGCCCCTCTGTTTCCAGACTCCGCTTTCTGCCCCTCTGTTTCCAGACTCCTGTTTCTCACCCTCTGTTTCCAGACTCCTGTTTCTCCCCATCAATTTCCAGACTCCTGATTTCCCCCCTCCATTTCCATACTCCTACTTCTGCCCTCTGTTTCCAGACTCCTGTTTCTCACCATCTATTTCCAGACTCCTATTTCTCCCCCTCTGTTTCCAGGCTCCTGTTTCTGCCCCTCTGTTTCCAGCCTCCTTTTTCTCCCCCTCTGTGTCCAGACTCCTGTTTCTCCTCCTCTGTTTACAGACTCCTGTTTCTCCCCCTCTGTTTTCAGACTCCTGTTTCTGCCCCTCTGTTTCCAGACTCCTGTTTCTCCCCTTCTGTTTCCAGACTCCTGTTTCTCCCCCTCTGTTTCCAGCCTCCTGTTTCTCCACCTCTGTTTCCAGACTCCTGTTTCTCACCCCTTGTTTCCAGGCTCCTGTTTCTCCCCCTCTGTTTCGAGCATCCTCTTTCTGCCCCTCTGTTTCCCGCCTCCTGTTTCTGCCCCTCTGTTTCCAGACTCCTGTTTCTGCCCCTCTGTTTCCAGCCTCCTGTTTCTCCCCCTCTGTTTCCAGACTCCTGTTTCTCCTCCTCTGTTTACAGGCTCCTATTTCTCCCCCTCTGTTTTCAGACTCCTGATTCTGCCCCTCTGTTTCCAGACTCCTGTTTCTCCCCCTCTGTTTCCAGACTCCTGCTTCTCCCCCTCTGTTTCCAGCCTCCTGTTTCTGCCCCTCTGTTTCGAGACTCCTGTTTCTGCCCCTCTGTTTCCAGCCTCCTGTTTCTCCCCCTCTGTTTACAGACTCCTGTTTCTCCCCCTCGGTTTTCAGACTCCTGTTTCTGCCCCTCTGTTTCCAGACTCCTGTTTCTCCCCCTCTGTTTCCAGACTCCTGTTTCTCCCCCTCTGTTTCCAGCCTCCTGTTTCTCCACCTCTGTTTCCAGACTCCTGTTTCTCACCCCTTGTTTCCAGGCTCCTGTTTCTCCCCCTCTGTTTCGAGCATCCTGTTTCTGCCCCTCTGTTTCCCGCCTCCTGTTTCTGCCCCTCTGTCTCCAGACTCCTGTTTCTGCCCCTCTGTTTCCAGCCTCCTGTTTCTCCCCCTCTGTTTCCAGACTCCTGTTTCTCCTCCTCTGATTACAGGCTCCTATTTCTCCCCCTCTGTTTTCAGACTCCTGTTTCTGCCCCTCTGTTTCCAGACTCCTGTTTCTCCCCCTCTGTTTCCAGACTCCTGATTCTGCCCCGCTTTTCCAGTCTCCTGTTTCTGCCCCTCTGTTTCCAGAATCCTGTTCCTCACCCTCTGTTTCCAGACTCCTGTTTCTGCCCCTCTGCTTCCAGACTCCTGTTTCTGCCCCTCTGTTTCCAGACGCCTGTTTCTCCCCCTCTGTTTCCAGACTCCTGTTTCTCACCCTCTGTTTCCAGCCTCCTGTTTCTCGCCCTCTGTTTCCAGACTCCTGTTTCTCCCCCTCTGTTTCCACACTCCTGTTTCTGCCCCACTGTTTCCAGACTCCTGTTTCTCACCCTCTGTTTCCAGACTCCTGTTTCTGCCCCTCTCTTTCCAGCCTCCAGTTTCTGCCCCTCTGTTTCCAGACTCTGGTTTCTGCCCCTCTGTTTCCAGACTCCTGTTTCTCACCCTCTGTTTCCAGTCTCCTGTTTCTCCCCATCAATTTCCAGACTCCTGTTTCTCACCCTCTGTTTCCAGCCTCCTGTATCACGCCCTCTGTTTCCAGACTCCTGTTTCTGCCCCTCTGTTTCCAGACTCCTGTTTCTGCCCCTCTGTTTCCAGACTCCTGTTTCTGCCCCTCTGTTTCCAGCCTCCTGTTTCTGCCCCTCTGTTTCCAGACTCCTGTTTCTCCCCCTCTGTTTGCATACCCCTGTTTCTCCCGCTCTGCTCTCAGACTCCTGTTTCTGCCCCTCTGTTTCCAGACCCCTGTTTCTCCGCCTCTGATTTCAGACTCCTGTTTCTGCCCCTCTGTTTCCAGACTCCTGTTTCTCCCCCTCTGTTTCCAGACTCCTGTTTCTCCCCCTCTGTTTCCAGACTCCTGTTTCTCCCCCTCTGTTTCCAGACTCCTGTTTCTCCCCCTCTGTTTCCAGACTGCTGTTTCTGCCCCTCTGATTCCAGACTCCTGTTTCTCACCCACTGTTTCCAGTCACCTCTTTCTGCCCCTCTGTTTCCAGCCTCCTGTTTCTGCCCCTCTATTTCCAGTCTCCTGTTTCTCTCCCTCTGTTTCCAGACTCCTGTTTCTCCCCCTCTGTTTCCAGACTCCTGTTTCTGCCCCTCTGTTTCCAGACTCCTGTTTCTCACCCACTGTTTCAAGACTCCTGTTTCTCACCCTCTGTTTCCAGACTCCTGTTTCTCCTCCTCTGTTTACAGGCTCCTATTTCTCCCCCTCTGTTTTCAGACTCCTGATTCTGCCCCTCTGTTTCCAGACTCCTGTTTCTCCCCCTCTGTTTCCAGACTCCTGCTTCTCCCCCTCTGTTTCCAGCCTCCTGTTTCTGCCCCTCTGTTTCGAGACTCCTGTTTCTGCCCCTCTGTTTCCAGCCTCCTGTTTCTCCCCCTCTGTTTACAGACTCCTGTTTCTCCCCCTCGGTTTTCAGACTCCTGTTTCTGCCCCTCTGTTTCCAGACTCCTGTTTCTCCCCCTCTGTTTCCAGACTCCTGTTTCTCCCCCTCTGTTTCCAGCCTCCTGTTTCTCCACCTCTGTTTCCAGACTCCTGTTTCTCACCCCTTGTTTCCAGGCTCCTGTTTCTCCCCCTCTGTTTCGAGCATCCTGTTTCTGCCCCTCTGTTTCCCGCCTCCTGTTTCTGCCCCTCTGTCTCCAGACTCCTGTTTCTGCCCCTCTGTTTCCAGCCTCCTGTTTCTCCCCCTCTGTTTCCAGACTCCTGTTTCTCCTCCTCTGATTACAGGCTCCTATTTCTCCCCCTCTGTTTTCAGACTCCTGTTTCTGCCCCTCTGTTTCCAGACTCCTGTTTCTCCCCCTCTGTTTCCAGACTCCTGATTCTGCCCCGCTTTTCCAGTCTCCTGTTTCTGCCCCTCTGTTTCCAGAATCCTGTTTCTCACCCTCTGTTTCCAGACTCCTGTTTCTGCCCCTCTGCTTCCAGACTCCTGTTTCTGCCCCTCTGTTTCCAGACGCCTGTTTCTCCCCCTCTGTTTCCAGACTCCTGTTTCTCACCCTCTGTTTCCAGCCTCCTGTTTCTCGCCCTCTGTTTCCAGACTCCTGTTTCTCCCCCTCTGTTTCCACACTCCTGTTTCTGCCCCACTGTTTCCAGACTCCTGTTTCTCACCCTCTGTTTCCAGACTCCTGTTTCTGCCCCTCTCTTTCCAGCCTCCAGTTTCTGCCCCTCTGTTTCCAGACTCTGGTTTCTGCCCCTCTGTTTCCAGACTCCTGTTTCTCACCCTCTGTTTCCAGTCTCCTGTTTCTCCCCATCAATTTCCAGACTCCTGTTTCTCACCCTCTGTTTCCAGCCTCCTGTATCACGCCCTCTGTTTCCAGACTCCTGTTTCTGCCCCTCTGTTTCCAGACTCCTGTTTCTGCCCCTCTGTTTCCAGACTCCTGTTTCTGCCCCTCTGTTTCCAGCCTCCTGTTTCTGCCCCTCTGTTTCCAGACTCCTGTTTCTCCCCCTCTGTTTGCATACCCCTGTTTCTCCCGCTCTGCTCTCAGACTCCTGTTTCTGCCCCTCTGTTTCCAGACCCCTGTTTCTCCGCCTCTGATTTCAGACTCCTGTTTCTGCCCCTCTGTTTCCAGACTCCTGTTTCTCCCCCTCTGTTTCCAGACTCCTGTTTCTCCCCCTCTGTTTCCAGACTCCTGTTTCTCCCCCTCTGTTTCCAGACTCCTGTTTCTCCCCCTCTGTTTCCAGACTGCTGTTTCTGCCCCTCTGATTCCAGACTCCTGTTTCTCACCCACTGTTTCCAGTCACCTCTTTCTGCCCCTCTGTTTCCAGCCTCCTGTTTCTGCCCCTCTATTTCCAGTCTCCTGTTTCTCTCCCTCTGTTTCCAGACTCCTGTTTCTCCCCCTCTGTTTCCAGACTCCTGTTTCTGCCCCTCTGTTTCCAGACTCCTGTTTCTCACCCACTGTTTCAAGACTCCTGTTTCTCACCCTCTGTTTCCAGCCTCCTGTTTCTCACCCTCTGTTTCCAGCCTCCTGTTTCTCCCCCTCTGCTTCCACACTCCTGTTCTGCCCCACTGTTTCCAGACTCCTGTTTCTCTCCCTCTGTTTCCAGACTCCTGTTAATGCCCCTCTGTTTCCAGACTCCTGTTTCTGCCCCTCTGTTTCCAGACTCCGGTTTCTGCCCCTCTGTTTCCAGACTCCTGTTTCTCTCCCTCTGTTTCCAGACTCCTGTTAATGCCCCTCTGTTTCCAGACTCCTGTTAATGCCCCTCTGTTTCCAGACTCCTGTTTCTGCCCCTCTGTTTCCAGACTCCGGTTTCTGCCCCTCTGTTTCCAGCCTCCTGTTTCTGCCCCTCTGTTTCCAGCCTCCTGTTTCTCCCCCTCTGTTTCCAGACTCCTGTTTCTCCTCCTCTGTTTACAGACTCCTATTTCTCCCCATCTGTTTTCAGACTCCTGTTTCTGCCCCTCTGTTTCCAGACTCCTGTTTCTCCCCCTCTGTTTCCAGGCTCCTGTTTCTCCCCCTCTGTTTCCAGTCTCCTGTTTCCCCACCTCTGTTTCCAGACTCCTGTTTCTCACCATCTGTTTCCAGGCTCCTGTTTCTCCCCCTCTGTTTCGAGCCTCCTGTTTCTGCCCCTCTGTTTCCAGCCTCCTGTTTCTCCCCCTCTGTTTCCAAACTCCTGTTTCTGCCCCTCTGTTTCCAGACTCCTGTTTCTGCCCCTCTGTTTCCAGACGCCTGTTTCTCCCCCTCTGTTTCCAAACTCCTGTTTCTGCCCCTCTGTTTCCAGACTCCTGTTTCTGCCCCTCTGTTTCCAGACTCCTGTTTCTGCCCCTCTGTTTCCAGACGCCTGTTTCTCCCCCTCTGTTTCCAGACTCCTGTTTCTCACCCTCTGTTTCCAGACTCCTGTTTCTCACCCTCTGTTTCCAGCCTCCTGTTTCTCCCCCTCTGCTTCCACACTCCTGTTCTGCCCCACTGTTTCCATACTCCTGTTTCTCACCCTCTGTTTCCAGACTCCTGTTTCTGCCCCTCTGTTTCCAGCCTCCGCTTTCTGCCCCTCTGTTTCCAGACTCCTGTTTCTCACCCTCTGTTTCCAGACTGCTGTTTCTCCCCATCAATTTCCAGACTCCTGATTTCCCCCCTCCATTTCCAGACTCCTGTTTCTGCCACTCTGTTTCCAGACTCCTGTTTCTCACCCTCTGTTTCCAGCCTCCTGTTTCTCGCCCTCTGTTTCCAGACTCCTGTTTCTGCCCCTCTGTTTCCGGACTCCTCTTTCTCCCCCTCTGTTTCCAGACTCCTGTTTCTGCCCCTCTGTTTCCAGACTCCTGTTTCTGCCCCTCTGTTTCCAGACTCCTGTTTCTCCCCCTCTGTTTGCAGACCCCTGTTTCTCCCCCTCTGTTTCCAGACTCCTGTTTCTGCCCCTCTGTTTCCAGACTCCTGTTTCTCCCCCTCTGTTTCCAAACTCCTGTTTCTCCCCCTCTGTTTCCAGACTCCTGTTTCTGCCCCTCTGTTACCAGACTCCTGTTTCTCACCCTTTGTTTCCAGTCTCCTCTTTCTGCCCCTCTGTTTCCAGCCTCCTGTTTCTGCCCCTCTGTTTCCAGTCTCCTGTTTCTCTCCCTCTGTTTCCAGACTCCTGTTTCTCCCCCTCTGTTTCCAGACTCCTGTTTCTGCCCCTCGGTTTCCAGACTTCTGTTTCTCACCCTGAGTTTCCATACTCCTGTTTCTCCCCCTCTGTTTCCAGCCTCCTCTTTCTCCCCCTCTGTTTCCGGACTCCTCTTTCTCCCCCTCTGTTTCCAGACTCCTGTTTCTGCCCCTCTGTTTCCAGACTCCTGTTTCTGCCCCTCTGTTTCCAGCCTCCTGTTTCTCCCCCTCTGTTTCCAGACTCCTGTTTCTCCTCCTCTGTTTACAGGCTCCTATTTCTCGCCCTCTGTTTTCAGACTCCTGATTCTGCCCCTCTGTTTCCAGACTCCTGTTTCTCCCCCTCTGTTTCCAGACTCCTGCTTCTCCCCCTCCTGTTTCTGCCCCTCTGTTTCGAGACTCCTGTTTCTGCCCCTCTGTTTCCAGCCTCCTGTTTCTCCCCCTCTGTTTCCAGACTCCTGTTTCTCCCCCTCTGTTCCCAGACTCCTGTTTCTGCCCCGCTTTTCCAGTCTCCTGTTTCTGCCCCTCTGTTTCCAGAATCCTGTTTCTCACCCTCTGTTTCCAGACTCCTGTTTCTGCCCCTCTGCTTCCAGACTCCTGTTTCTGCCCCTCTGTTTCCAGACGCCTGTTTCTCCCCCTCTGTTTCCAGACTCCTGTTTCTCACCCTCTGTTTCCAGCTTCCTGTTTCTCGCCCTCTGTTTCCAGACTCCTGTTTCTCCCCCTCTGTTTCCACACTCCTGTTTCTGCCCCACTGTTTCCAGACTCCTGTTTCTCACCCTCTGTTTCCAGACTCCTGTTTCTGCCCCTCTCTTTCCAGCCTCCTGTTTCTGCCCCTCTGTTTCCAGACTATGGTTTCTGCCCCTCTGTTTCCAGACTCCTGTTTCTCACCCTCTGTTTCCAGTCTCCTGTTTCTCCCCATCAATTTCCAGACTCCTGTTTCTCACCCTCTGTTTCCAGCCTCCTGTATCCCGCCCTCTGTTTCCAGGCTCCTGTTTCTGCCCCTCTGTTTCCAAACTCCTGTTTCTCCACCTCTGTTTCCAGACTCCTCTTTCTGCCCCTCTGTTTCCAGCCTCCTGTTTCTCCCCCTCTGTTTCCAGACTCCTGTTTCTCCCCCTCTGTTTCCAGACTCCTGTTTCTCCACCTCTGTTTCCAGACTCCTGTTTCTCACCCCTTGTTTCCAGGCTCCTGTTTCTCCCCCTCTGTTTCGAGCATCCTGTTTCTGCCCCTCTGTTTCCCGCCTCCTGTTTCTGCCCCTCTGTTTCCAGACTCCTGTTTCTGCCCCTCTGTTTCCAGCCTCCTGTTTCTCCCCCTCTGTTTCCAGACTCCTGTTTCTCCTCCTCTGTTTACAGGCTCCTATTTCTCCCCCTCTGTTTTCAGACTCCTGATTCTGCCCCTCTGTTTCCAGACTCCTGTTTCTCCCCCTCTGTTTCCAGACTCCTGCTTCTCCCCCTCTGTTTCCAGCCTCCTGTTTCTGCCCCTCTGTTTCGAGACTCCTGTTTCTGCCCCTCTGTTTCCAGCCTCCTGTTTCTCCCCCTCTGTTTACAGACTCCTGTTTCTCCCCCTCTGTTTTCAGACTCCTGTTTCTGCCCCTCTGTTTCCAGACTCCTGTTTCTCCCCCTCTGTTTCCAGACTCCTGTTTCTCCCCCTCTGTTTCCAGCCTCCTGTTTCTCCACCTCTGTTTCCAGACTCCTGTTTCTCACCCGTTGTTTCCAGGCTCCTGTTTCTCCCCCTCTGTTTCGAGCATCCTGTTTCTGCCCCTCTGTTTCCCGCCTCCTGTTTCTGCCCCTCTGTCTCCAGACTCCTGTTTCTGCCCCTCTGTTTCCAGCCTCCTGTTTCTCCCCCTCTGTTTCCAGACTCCTGTTTCTCCTCCTCTGTTTACAGGCTCCTATTTCTCCCCCTCTGTTTTCAGACTCCTGTTTCTGCCCCTCTGTTTCCAGACTCCTGTTTCTCCCCCTCTGTTTCCAGACTCCTGATTCTGCCCCGCTTTTCCAGTCTCCTGTTTCTGCCCCTCTGTTTCCAGAATCCTGTTTCTCACCCTCTGTTTCCAGACTCCTGTTTCTGCCCCTCTGCTTCCAGACTCCTGTTTCTGCCCCTCTGTTTCCAGACGCCTGTTTCTCCCCCTCTGTTTCCAGACTCCTGTTTCTCACCCTCTGTTTCCAGCCTCCTGTTTCTCGCCCTCTGTTTCCAGACTCCTGTTTCTCCCCCTCTGTTTCCACACTCCTGTTTCTGCCCCACTGTTTCCAGACTCCTGTTTCTCACCCTCTGTTTCCAGACTCCTGTTTCTGCCCCTCTCTTTCCAGCCTCCTGTTTCTGCCCCTCTGTTTCCAGACTCTGGTTTCTGCCCCTCTGTTTCCAGACTCCTGTTTCTCACCCTCTGTTTCCAGTCTCCTGTTTCTCCCCATCAATTTCCAGACTCCTGTTTCTCACCCTCTGTTTCCAGCCTCCTGTATCACGCCCTCTGTTTCCAGACTCCTGTTTCTGCCCCTCTGTTTCCAGACTCCTGTTTCTGCCCCTCTGTTTCCAGCCTCCTGTTTCTGCCCCTCTGTTTCCAGCCTCCTGTTTCTGCCCCTCTGTTTCCAGACTCCTGTTTCTCCCCCTCTGTTTGCATACCCCTGTTTCTCCCGCTCTGCTCTCAGACTCCTGTTTCTGCCCCTCTGTTTCCAGACCCCTGTTTCTCCGCCTCTGATTTCAGACTCCTGTTTCTGCCCCTCTGTTTCCAGACTCCTGTTTCTCCCCCTCTGTTTCCAGACTCCTGTTTCTCCCCCTCTGTTTCCAGACTCCTGTTTCTCCCCCTCTGTTTCCAGACTCCTGTTTCTCCCCCTCTGTTTCCAGACTGCTGTTTCTGCCCCTCTGATTCCAGACTCCTGTTTCTCACCCACTGTTTCCAGTCACCTCTTTCTGCCCCTCTGTTTCCAGCCTCCTGTTTCTGCCCCTCTATTTCCAGTCTCCTGTTTCTCTCCCTCTGTTTCCAGACTCCTGTTTCTCCCCCTCTGTTTCCAGACTCCTGTTTCTGCCCCTCTGTTTCCAGACTCCTGTTTCTCACCCACTGTTTCAAGACTCCTGTTTCTCACCCTCTGTTTCCAGCCTCCTGTTTCTCACCCTCTGTTTCCAGCCTCCTGTTTCTCCCCCTCTGCTTCCACACTCCTGTTCTGCCCCACTGTTTCCAGACTCCTGTTTCTCTCCCTCTGTTTCCAGACTCCTGTTAATGCCCCTCTGTTTCCAGACTCCTGTTTCTGCCCCTCTGTTTCCAGACTCCGGTTTCTGCCCCTCTGTTTCCAGACTCCTGTTTCTCACCCTCTGTTTCCAGTCTCCTGTTTCTCCCCATCAATTTCCAGACTCCTGTTTCTCCCCCTCCATTTCCAGACTCCTGTTTCTGCCACTCTGTTTCCAGACTCCTGTTTCTCACCCTCTGTTTCCAGCCTCCTGTTTCTCGCCCTCTGTTTCCAGACTCCTGTTTCTGCCCTTCTGTTCCCGCACTCCTGTTTCTGCCCCTCTGTTTCCAGACTCCTGTTTCTGCCCCTCTGTTTCCAGCCTCCTGTTTCTGCCCCTCTGTTTCCAGACTCCTGTTTCTCCCCCTCTGTTTGCAGACTCCTGTTTCTGCCCCTCTGTTTCCAGTCTCCTGTTTCTCTCCCTCTGTTTCCAGACTCCTGTTTCTCCCCCTCTGTTTCCAGACTCCTGTTTCTGCCCCTCTGTTTCCAGACTTCTGTTTCTCACCCTGAGTTTCCATACTCCTGTTTCTCCCCCTCTGTTTCCAGCCTCCTGTTTCTCCCCTCTGTTTCCAGACTCCTATTTCTGCCCTCTGTTTCCAGACTCCTGTTTCTCACCATCTGTTTCCAGTCTACTATTTCTCCCCCTCTGTTTCCAGGCTCCTGTTTCTGCCCCTCTGTTTCCAGCCTCCTTTTTCTCCCCCTCTGTGTCCAGACTCCTGTTTCTCCTCCTCTGTTTACAGACTCCTGTTTCTCCCCCTCTGTTTTCAGACTCCTGTTTCTGCCCCTCTGTTTCCAGACTCCTGTTTCTCCCCCTCTGTTTCCAGACTCCTGTTTCTCCCCCTCTTTTTCCAGACTCCTGTTTCTCCCCCTCTGTTTCCAGACTCCTGTTTCTCCCCCTCTGTTTCCAGTCTCCTGTTTCTCCACCTCTGTTTCCAGACTCCTCTTTCTGCCCCTCTGTTTCCAGCCTCCTGTTTCTCCCCATCTGTTTCCGGACTCCTGTTTCTCCCCCTCTGTTTCCAGACTCCTGTTTCTGCCCCTCTGTTTCCAGACTCCTGTTTCTGCCCCTCTGTTTCCAGCCTCCTGTTTCTGCCCCTCTGTTTCCAGCCTCCTGTTTCTCCCCCTCTGTTTCCAGACTCCTGTTTCTCCTCCTCTGTTTACAGACTCCTATTTCTCCCCATCTGTTTTCAGACTCCTGTTTCTGCCCCTCTGTTTCCAGACTCCTGTTTCTCCCCCTCTGTTTCCAGGCTCCTGTTTCTCCCCCTCTGTTTCCAGTCTCCTGTTTCCCCACCTCTGTTTCCAGACTCCTGTTTCTCACCATCTGTTTCCAGGCTCCTGTTTCTCCCCCTCTGTTTCGAGCCTCCTGTTTCTGCCCCTCTGTTTCCAGCCTCCTGTTTCTCCCCCTCTGTTTCCAAACTCCTGTTTCTGCCCCTCTGTTTCCAGACTCCTGTTTCTGCCCCTCTGTTTCCAGACGCCTGTTTCTCCCCCTCTGTTTCCATACTCCTGTTTCTGCCCCTCTGTTTCCAGACTCCTGTTTCTGCCCCTCTGTTTCCAGACTCCTGTTTCTGCCCCTCTGTTTCCAGACGCCTGTTTCTCCCCCTCTGTTTCCAGACTCCTGTTTCTCACCCTCTGTTTCCAGACTCCTGTTTCTCACCCTCTGTTTCCAGCCTCCTGTTTCTCCCCCTCTGCTTCCACACTCCTGTTCTGCCCCACTGTTTCCATACTCCTGTTTCTCACCCTCTGTTTCCAGACTCCTGTTTCTGCCCCTCTGTTTCCAGCCTCCGCTTTCTGCCCCTCTGTTTCCAGACTCCTGTTTCTCACCCTCTGTTTCCAGACTGCTGTTTCTCCCCATCAATATCCAGACTCCTGATTTCCCCCCTCCATTTCCAGACTCCTGTTTCTGCCACTCTGTTTCCAGACTCCTGTTTCTCACCCTCTGTTTCCAGCCTCCTGTTTCTCGCCCTCTGTTTCCAGACTCCTGTTTCTGCCCCTCTGTTTCCGGACTCCTCTTTCTCCCCCTCTGTTTCCAGACTCCTGTTTCTGCCCCTCTGTTTCCAGACTCCTGTTTCTGCCCCTCTGTTTCCAGACTCCTGTTTCTCCCCCTCTGTTTGCAGACCCCTGTTTCTCCCCCTCTGTTTCCAGACTCCTGTTTCTGCCCCTCTGTTTCCAGACTCCTGTTTCTCCCCCTCTGTATCCAAACTCCTGTTTCTCCCCCTCTGTTTCCAGACTCCTGTTTCTGCCCCTCTGTTACCAGACTCCTGTTTCTCACCCTTTGTTTCCAGTCTCCTCTTTCTGCCCCTCTGTTTCCAGCCTCCTGTTTCTGCCCCTCTGTTTCCAGTCTCCTGTTTCTCTCCCTCTGTTTCCAGACTCCTGTTTCTCCCCCTCTGTTTCCAGACTCCTGTTTCTGCCCCTCTGTTTCCAGACTTCTGTTTCTCACCCTGAGTTTCCATACTCCTGTTTCTCCCCCTCTGTTTCCAGCCTCCTCTTTCTCCCCCTCTGTTTCCGGACTCCTCTTTCTCCCCCTCTGTTTCCAGACTCCTGTTTCTGCCCCTCTGTTTCCAGACTCCTGTTTCTGCCCCTCTGTTTCCAGCCTCCTGTTTCTCCCCCTCTGTTTCCAGACTCCTGTTTCTCCTCCTCTGTTTACAGGCTCCTATTTCTCGCCCTCTGTTTTCAGACTCCTGATTCTGCCCCTCTGTTTCCAGACTCCTGTTTCTCCCCCTCTGTTTCCAGACTCCTGCTTCTCCCCCTCCTGTTTCTGCCCCTCTGTTTCGAGACTCCTGTTTCTGCCCCTCTGTTTCCAGCCTCCTGTTTCTCCCCCTCTGTTTCCAGACTCCTGTTTCTCCCCCTCTGTTCCCAGACTCCTGTTTCTGCCCCGCTTTTCCAGTCTCCTGTTTCTGCCCCTCTGTTTCCAGAATCCTGTTTCTCACCCTCTGTTTCCAGACTCCTGTTTCTGCCCCTCTGCTTCCAGACTCCTGTTTCTGCCCCTCTGTTTCCAGACGCCTGTTTCTCCCCCTCTGTTTCCAGACTCCTGTTTCTCACCCTCTGTTTCCAGCTTCCTGTTTCTCGCCCTCTGTTTCCAGACTCCTGTTTCTCCCCCTCTGTTTCCACACTCCTGTTTCTGCCCCACTGTTTCCAGACTCCTGTTTCTCACCCTCTGTTTCCAGACTCCTGTTTCTGCCCCTCTCTTTCCAGCCTCCTGTTTCTGCCCCTCTGTTTCCAGACTATGGTTTCTGCCCCTCTGTTTCCAGACTCCTGTTTCTCACCCTCTGTTTCCAGTCTCCTGTTTCTCCCCATCAATTTCCAGACTCCTGTTTCTCACCCTCTGTTTCCAGCCTCCTGTATCCCGCCCTCTGTTTCCAGGCTCCTGTTTCTGCCCCTCTGTTTCCAGACTCCTGTTTCTGCCCCTCTGTTTCCAGACTCCTGTTTCTGCCCCTCTGTTTCCAGCCTCCTGTTTCTGCCCCTCTGTTTCCAGACTCCTGTTTCTCCCCCTCTGTTTGCATACCCCTGTTTCTCCCGCTCTGCTCTCAGACTCCTGTTTCTGCCCCTCTGTTTCCAGACCCCTGTTTCTCCGCCTCTGATTTCAGACTCCTGTTTCTGCCCCTCTGTTTCCAGACTCCTGTTTCTCCCCCTCTGTTTCCAGACTCCAGTTTCTCCCCCTCTGTTTCCAGACTCCTGTTTCTCCCCCTCTGTTTCCAGACTTCTGTTTCTGCCCCTCTGATTCCAGACTCCTGTTTCTCACCCACTGTTTCCAGTCACCTCTTTCTGCCCCTCTGTTTCCAGCCTCCTGTTTCTGCCCCTCTATTTCCAGTCTCCTGTTTCTCTCCCTCTGTTTCCAGACTCCTGTTTCTCCCCCTCTGTTTCCAGACTCCTGTTTCTGCCCCTCTGTTTCCAGACTCCTGTTTCTGCCCCTCTGTTTCCAGCCTACTGTTTCTGCCCCTCTTTTTCCAGCCTCCTGTTTCTCCTCCACCGTTTACAGGCTCCTGTTTCTCCCCCTCTGTTTTCAGACTCCTGATTCTGCCCCTCTGTTTCCAGACTCCTGTTTCTCCCCCTCTGTTTCCAGACTCCTGCTTCTCCCCCTCTGTTTCCAGCCTCCTGTGTCTGCCCCTCTGTTTCGAGACTCCTGTTTCTGCCCCTCTGTTTCTAGCCTCCTGTTTCTCCCCCTCTGTTTCCAGACTCCTGTTTCTCCCCCTCTGTTTCCAGACTCCTGTTTCTGCCCCTCTGTTTCCAGTCTCCTGTTTCTGCCCCTCTGTTTCCAGACTCCTGTTTCTCACCCTCTGTTTCCAGACTACTGTTTCTGCCCCTCTGTTTCCAGACTTCTGTTTCTGCCCCTCTGTTTCCAGACGCCTGTTTCTCCCCCTCTGTTTCCAGACTCCTGTTTCTCACCCTCTGTTTCCAGCCTCCTGTTTCTCACCCTCTGTTTCAAGCCTCCTGTTTCTCCCCCTCTGTTTCCAGACTCCTGTTTCTGCCCCTCTGTTTCCAGACTCCTGTTTCTGCCCCGCTGTTTCCAGACTCCGGTTTCTGCACCTCTGTTTCCACACTCCTGTTTCTCACCCTCTGTTTCCAGACTCCTGTTTCTGCCCCTCTGTTTCCAGACTCCTGTTTCTGCCCCGCTGTTTCCAGACTCCGGTTTCTGCCCCTCTGTTTCCAGACTCCTGTTTCTCACCCTCTGTTTCCAGACTCCTGTTTCTGCCCCTCTGTTTCCAGACTCCGGTTTCTGCCCCTCTGTTTCCAGACTCCTGTTTCTGCCCCACTGTTTCCAGACTCCTGTTTCTCCCCCTCTGTTTGCAGACCCCTGTTTCTCCCCCACTGTTTTCAGACCCCTGTTTCTGCCCCTCTGTTTCCAGACTCCTGTTTCTCCCCCTCTGTTTCCAGACTCCTGTTTCTCCCCCTCTGTTTCCAGACTCCTGTTTCTCCCCCTCTGTTTCCAGACTCCTGTTTCTGCCCCTCTGTTTCCAGACTCCTGTTTCTCACCATCTGTTGCCAGACTACTGTTTCTGCCCCTCTGTTTCCAGCCTCCTGTTTCTCCCCCTCTGTTTCCACACTCCTGTTTCTGCCCCTCTGTTTCCAGCCTCCTGTTTCTCCCCCACTGTTTCCAGACTACTGTTTCTGCCCCTCTGTTTCCAGACTCCTGTTTCTGCCTCTCTGTTTCCAGACTCCTGTTTCTCACCGTCTGTTTCCAGACTCCTGTTTCTGCCCCTCTGTTTCGAGCCTCCTGATTCTGCCCCTCTGTTTCCAGCCTCCTCTTTCTCACCCTCTGTTTCCTGACTCCTGTTTCTCCCCCTCTGTTTCCAGGCTCCTGTTTCTGCCCCTCTGTTTCCAGCCTCCTGTTTCTCCCCCTCTGTTTCCAGACTCCTGTTTCTCCCCCTCTGTTTCCAGTCTCCTGTTTCTGCCCCTCTGTTTCCAGACTCCTGTTTCTCACCCTCTGTTTCCAGACTCCTGTTTCTCGCCCTCTGTTTCCAGACTCCTGTTTCTGCCCCTCTGTTTCCAGACTCCGGTTTCTGCCCCTCTGTTTCCAGACTCCTGTTTCTCCCCCTCTGTTTCCAGTCTCCTGTTTCTGCCCCACTGTTTCCAGACTCCTGTTTCTCACCCTCTGTTTCCAGTCTCCTGTTTCTGCCCCTCTGTTTCCAGACTCCTGTTTCTCACCATCTGTGTCCAGACTCCTATTTCTCCCCCTCTGTTTCCAGGCTCCTGTTTCTGCCCCTCTGTTTCCAGCCTCCTTTTTCTCCCCCTCTGTGTCAAGACTCCTGTTTCTCCTCCTCTGTTTACAGACTCCTGTTTCTCCCCCTCTGTTTTCAGACTCCTGTTTCTGCCCCTCTGTTTCCAGACTCCTGTTTCTCCCCCTCTGTTTCCAGACTCCTGTTTCTCCCCCTTTGTTTCCAGACACCTGTTTCTGCCCCTCTGTTTCCAGACTCCTGTTTCTCCACCTCTGTTTCCAGACTCCTGTTTCTCCCCCTCTGTTTCCAGACACCTGTTTCTCCCCCTCTGTTTCCAGCCTCCTGTTTCTCCCCCTCTGTTTCCAGACTCCTGTTTCTCCCCCTCTGTTTCCAGACTCCTGTTTCTGCCCCTCTGTTTCCAGACTCCTGTTTCTGCCCCTCTGTTTCCAGCCTCCTGTTTCTGCCCCTCTGTTTCCAGCCTCCTGTTTCACCCCCTCTGTTTCCAGACTCCTGTTTCTCTTCCTCTGTTTACAGACTCCTACTTCTCCTCATCTGTTTCCAGACTCCTGTTTCCCCACCTCTGTTTCCAGACTCCTGTTTCTCACCCTCTGTTTCCAGGCTCCTGTTTCTCCCCCTCTTTTTCGAGCCTCCTGTTTCTGCCCCTCTGTTTCCAGCCTCCTGTTTCTCCCCCTCTGTTTCCAGACTCCTGTTTCTGCCCCTCTGTTTCCAGACTCCTGTTTCTGCCCCTCTGTTTCCAGACGCCTGTTTCTCCCCCTCTGTTTCCAAACTCCTGTTTCTGCCCCTCTGTTTCCAGACTCCTGTTTCTGCCCCTCTGTATCCAGACTCCATTTTCTGCCCCTCTGTTTCCAGACGCCTGTTTCTCCCCCTCTGTTTCCAGACTCCTGTTTCTCACCCTCTGTTTCCAGCCTCATGTTTCTCAACCTCTGTTTCCAGCCTCCTGTTTCTCCCCCTCTGCTACCACACTCCTGTTTCTCCCCCTCTGTTTCCAGACTCCTGTTTCTCACCCTCTGTTTCCAGCCTCCTGTTTCTCGCCCTCTGTTTCCAGACTCCTGTTTCTGCCCCTCTGTTTCCGGACTCCTGTTTCTCCCCCTCTGTTTCCAGACTCCTGTTTCTGCCCCTCTGTTTCCAGACTCCTGTTTCTCCCCCTCTGTTTGCAGACCCCTGTTTCTCCCCCTCTGTTTTCAGACTCCTGTTTCTGCCCCTCTGTTTCCAGACTCCTGTTTCTCCCCCTCTGTTTCCAGACTCCTGTTTCTCCCTCTCTGTTTCCAGACTCCTGTTTCTGCCCCTCTGTTACCAGACTCCTGTTTCTCACCCTCTGTTTCCAGTCTCCTCTTTCTGCCCCTCTGTTTCCAGCCTCCTGTTTCTGCCCCTCTGTTTCCAGTCTCCTGTTTCTCTCCCTCTGTTTCCAGACTCCTGCTTCTCCCCCTCTGTTTCCAGACTCCTGTTTCTGCCCCTCTGTTTCCAGACTTCTGTTTCTCACCCTGAGTTTCCATACTCCTGTTTATCCCCCTCTGTTTCCAGCCTCCTGTTTCTCCCCTCTGTTTCCAGACTCCTATTTCTGCCCTCTGTTTCCAGACTCCTGATTCTCACCATCTATTTCCAGACTCCTATTTCTCCCCCTCTGTTTCCAGGCTCCTGTTTCTGCCCCTCTGTTTCCAGCCTCCTTTTTCTCCCCCTCTGTGTCCAGACTCCTGTTTCTCCTCCTCTGTTTACAGACTCCTGTTTCTCCCCCACTGTTTTCAGACTCCTGTTTCTGCCCCTCTGTTTCCAGACTCCTGTTTCTCCCCCTCTGTTTCCAGACTGCTGTTTCTCCCCCTCTGTTTCCAGACTCCTGTTTCTCCCCCTCTGTTTCCAGACTCCTGTTTCTCCCCCTCTGTTTCCAAACTCCTGTTTCTCCACCTCTGTTTCCAGACTCCTCTTTCTGCCCCTCTGTTTCCAGCCTCCTGTTTCTCCCCCTCTGTTTCCAGACTCCTGTTTCTCCCCCTCTGTTTCCAGACTCCTGTTTCTGCCCCTCTGTTTCCAGACTCCTGTTTCTGCCCCTCTGTTTCCAGACTCCTGTTTCTCCCCCTCTGCTTCCAGACTCCTGTTTCTACCCCTCTGTTTCCAAACTACTGTTTCTGCCCCTCTGTTTCCAGTCTCCTGTTTCTGCACCTCTGTTTCCAGTCTCCTGTTTCTCCCCCTCTGTTTCCAGTCTCCTGATTCTCATCCTCTGTTTCCAGACTCCTGTTTCTGCCCCTCTGTTTCCAGTCTCCTGTTTCTGCCCCTCTGTTTCCAGCCTCCTGTTTCTCGCCCTCTGTTTTCAGACTCCTGTTTCTCCCCCTCTGTTTCCAGACTCCTGTATCCGCCCCTCTGTTTCCAGACTCCTGTTTCTCCCCCTCTGCTTCCAGACTCCTGTTTCTACCCCTCTGTTTCCAGACTCCTCTTTCTCCTCCTCTGTTTTCAGACTCCTGCTTCTGCCCCACTGTTTCCAGACTCCTGTTTCTCCTCCTCTGTTTCCAGACTCCTGTTCCTGCCCCTCTGTTTCCAGACTCCTGTTTCTTCCCGTCTGTTTCCAGACGGCTGTTTCTGCCCCTCTGTTTCCAGACTCCTGTTTCTCCCCCTCTTTTCCAGCCTCCTGTTTCTGCCCCTCTGTTTCCAGTCTCCTGTTTCTCATCCTCTGTTTCCAGACTCCTGTTTCACCCCATCTGTTTCCAGACTCCTGTTTCTCCCCCTCTGTTTCAGACTCCTGTTTCTCACCAGCTGTTTCCAGACTCCTGTTTCTCCCCGTCTATTTCCAGACTCCTGTTTCTCCCCCTCTGTTTCCAGTCTCCTGTTTCTGCCCCTCTGTTTCCAGACGCCTGTTTCTCCCCCTCTGTTTCCAGACTCCTGTTTCTCACCCTCTGTTTCCAGCCTCCTGTTTCTCGCCCTCTGTTTCCAGACTCCTGTTTCTCCCCCTCTGTTTCCACACTCCTGTTTCCGCCCCACTGTTTCCAGACTCCTGTTTCTCACCCTCTGTTTCCAGACTCCTGTTTCTGCCCCTCTCTTTCCAGCCTCCTGTTTCTGCCCCTCTGTTTCCAGACTCTGGTTTCTGCCCCTCTGTTTCCAGACTCCTGTTTCTCACCCTCTGTTTCCAGTCTCCTGTTTCTCCCTATCAATTTCCAGACTCCTGTTTCTCACCCTCTGTTTCCAGCCTCCTGTATCCCGCCCTCTGTTTCCAGACTCCTGTTTCTGCCCCTCTGTTTCCAGACTCCTGTTTCTGCCCCTCTGTTTCCAGACTCCTGTTTCTGCCCCTCTGTTTCCAGCCTCCTGTTTCTGCCCCTCTGTTTCCAGACTCCTGTTTCTCCCCCTCTGTTTGCATACCCCTGTTTCTCCCGCTCTGCTCTCAGACTCCTGTTTCTGCCCCTCTGTTTCCAGACTCCTGTTTCTCCCCCTCTGTTTCCAGACTCCTGTTTCTCCCCCTCTGTTTCCAGACTCCTGTTTCTCCCCCTCTGTTTCCAGACTCCTGTTTCTCCCCCTCTGTTTCCAGACTGCTGTTTCTGCCCCTCTGATTCCAGACTCCTGTTTCTCACCCACTGTTTCCAGTCACCTCTTTCTGCCCTCTGTTTCCAGCCTCCTGTTTCTGCCCCTCTATTTCCAGTCTCCTGTTTCTCTCCCTCTGTTTCCAGACTCCTGTTTCTCCCCCTCTGTTTCCAGACTCCTGTTTCTGCCCCTCTGTTTCCAGACTCCTGTTTCTGCCCCTCTGTTTCCAGCCTACTGTTTCTGCCCCTCTTATTCCAGCCTCCTGTTTCTCCTCCTTCCGTTTACAGGCTCCTGTTTCTCCCCCTCTGTTTTCAGACTCCTGATTCTGCCCCTCTGTTTCCAGACTCCTGTTTCTCCCCCTCTGTTTCCAGACTCCTGCTTCTCCCCCTCTGTTTCCAGCCTCCTGTTCCTGCCCCTCTGTTTCGAGACTCCTGTTCTGCCCCTCTGTTTCCAGCCTCCTGTTTCTCCCCCTCTGTTTCCAGACTCCTGTTTCTCCCCCTCTGTTTCCAGACTCCTGTTTCTGCCCCTCTGTTTCCAGTCTCCTGTTTCTGCCCCTCTGTTTCCAGACTCCTGTTTCTCACCCTCTGTTTCCAGACTCCTGTTTCTGCCCCTCTGTTTCCAGACTCCTGTTTCTGCCCCTCTGTTTCCAGACGCCTGTTTCTCCCCCTCTGTTCCAGACTCCTGTTTCTCACCCTCTGTTTCCAGACTCCTGTTTCTCACCCTCTGTTTCAAGCCTCCTGTTTCTCCCCCTCTGTTTCCAGACTCCTGTTTCTGCCCCTCTGTTTCCAGACTCCTGTTTCTGCCCCGCTGTTTCCAGACTCCGATTTCTGCACCTCTGTTTCCACACTCCTGTTTCTCACCCTCTGTTTCCAGACTCCTGTTTCTGCCCCTCTGTTTCCAGACTCCTGTTTCTGCCCCGCTGTTTCCAGACTCCGGTTCCTGCCCCTCTGTTTCCAGACTCCTGTTTCTCACCCTCTGTTTCCAGACTCCTGTTTCTGCCCCTCTGTTTCCAGACTCCGGTTTCTGCCCCTCTGTTTCCAGACTCCTGTTTCTGCCCCACTGTTTCCAGACTCCTGTTTCTCCCCCTCTGTTTGCAGACCCCTGTTTCTCCCCCACTGTTTTCAGACCCCTGTTTCTGCCCCTCTGTTTCCAGACTCCTGTTTCTCCCCCTCTGTTTCCAGACTCCTGGTTTCTCCCCCTCTGGTTTCCAGACTCCTGTTTCTCCACCTCTGTTTCCAGACTCCTGTTTCTCCCCCTCTGTTCCAGACTCCTGTTTCTGCCCCTCTGTTTCCAGACTCCTGTTTCTCACCATCTGTTGCCAGACTCCTGTTTCTGCCCCTCTGTTTCCAGCCTCCTGTTTCTCCCCCTCTGTTTCCACACTCCTGTTTCTGCCCCTCTGTTTCCAGCCTCCTGTTCTCCCCCACTGTTTCCAGACTACTGTTTCTGCCCCTCTGTTTCCAGACTCCTGTTTCTGCCTCTCTGTTTCCAGACTCCTGTTTCTCACCGTCTGTTTCCAGACTCCTGTTTCTGCCCCTCTGTTTCGAGCCTCCTGATTCTGCCCCCTCTGTTTCCAGCCTCCTCTTTCTCCACCCTCTGTTTCCTGACTCCTGTTTCTCCCCTCTGGTTCCAGGCTCCTGTTTCTGCCCCTCTGTTTTCCAGCCTCCTGTTTCTCCCCCTCTGTTTCCAGACTCCTGTTTCTCCCCCTCTGTTTCCAGTCTCCTGTTTCTGCCCCTCTGTTTCCAGACTCCTGTTTCTCACCCTCTGTTTCCAGACTCCTGTTTCTCACCCTCTGTTTCCAGTCTCCTGTTTCTGCCCCTCTGTTTCCAGACTCCTGTTTCTCACCATCTGTGTCCAGACTCCTATTTCTCCCCCTCTGTTTCCAGGCTCCTGTTTCTGCCCCTCTGTTTCCAGCCTCCTTTTTCTCCCCCTCTGTGTCAAGACTCCTGTTTCTCCTCCTCTGTTTACAGACTCCTGTTTCTCCCCCTCTGTTTTCAGACTCCTGTTTCTGCCCCTCTGTTTCCAGACTCCTGTTTCTCCCCCTCTGTTTCCAGACTCCTGTTTCTCCCCCTCTGTTTCCAGACACCTGTTTCTCCCCCTCTGTTTCCAGACTCCTGTTACTCCCCCTCTGTTTCCAGTCTCCTGTTTCTCCACCTCTGTTTCCAGACTCCTCTTTCTGCCCCTCTGTTTCCAGCCTCCTGTTTCTCCCCCTCTGTTCCAGACTCCTGTTTCTCCCCTCTGTTTCCAGACTCCTGTTTCTGCCCCTCTGTTTCCAGACTCCTGTTTCTGCCCCTCTGTTTCCAGCCTCCTGTTTCTGCCCCTCTGTTTCCAGCCTCCTGTTTCACCCCCTCTGTTTCCAGACTCCTGTTTCTCTTCCTCTGTTTACAGACTCCTATTTCTCCTCATCTGTTTTTCAGACTCCTGTTTCTGCCCCTCTGTTTCCCAGACTCCTGTTTCCCCACCTCTGTTTCCAGGCTCCTGTTTCTCCCCCTCTGTTTCGAGCCTCCTGTTTCTGCCCCTCTGTTTCAGCCTCCTGTTTCTCCCCTCTGTTTCCAGACTCCTGTTTCTGCCCCTCTGTTCCAGACTCCTGTTTCTGCCCCTCTGTTTCCAGACGCCAGTTTCTCCCCCTCTGTTTCCAAACTCCTGTTTCTGCCCCTCTGTTTACAGACTCCTGTTTCTGCCCCTCTGTATCCAGACTCCTGTTTCTGCCCCTCTGTTTCCAGACGCCTGTTTCTCCCCCTCTGTTTCCAGACTCCTGTTTCTCACCCTCTGTTTCCAGCCTCATGTTTCTCACCCTCTGTTTCCAGCCTCCCGTTTCTCCCCCTCTGCTTCCACACTCCTGTTTCTCCCCCTCTGTTTCCAGACTCCTGTTTCTCACCCTCTGTTTCCAGCCTCCTGTTTCTCGCCCTCTGTTTCCAGACTCCTGTTTCTGCCCCTCTGTTTCCGGACTCCGGTTTCTCCCCCGCTGTTTCCAGACTCCTGTTTCTGCCCCTCTGTTTCCAGACTCCTGTTTCTCCCCCTCTGTTTGCAGACCCCTGTTTCTCCCCCTCTGTTTTCAGACTCCTGTTTCTGCCCCTCTGTTTCCAGACTCCTGTTTCTCCCCCTCTGTTTCCAGACTCCTGTTTCTCCCTCTCTGTTTCCAGACTCCTGTTTCTGCCCCTGTGTTACCAGACTCCTGTTTCTCACCCTCTGTTTCCAGTCTCCTCTTTCTGCCCCTCTGTTTCCAGCCTCCTGTTTCTGCCCCTCTGTTTCCAGTCTCCTGTTTCTCTCCCTCTGTTTCGAGACTCCTGCGTATCCCCCTCTGTTTCCAGACTGCTGTTTCTGCCCCTCTGTTTCCAGACTTCTGTTTCTCACCCTGAGTTTCCATACTCCTGTTTATCCCCCTCTGTTTCCAGCCTCCTGTTTCTCCCCTCTGTTTCCAGACTCCTGATTCTCACCATCTATTTCCAGACTCCTATTTCTCCCCCTCTGTTTCCAGGCTCCTGTTTCTGCCCCTCTGTTTCCAGCCTCCTTTTTATCCCCCTCTGTGTCCAGACTCCTGTTTCTCCACCTCTGTTTACAGACTCCTGCTTCTCCCACTCTGTTTTCAGACTCCTGTTTCTGCCGCTCTGTTTCCAGACTCCAGTTTCTCCCCCTCTGTTTCCAGACTCCTGTTTCTCCCCCTCTTTTTCCAGACTCCTGTTTCTCCCCCTCTGTTTCCAGACTCCTGTTTCTCCCCCTCTGTTTCCAGTCTCCTGTTTCTCCACCTCTGTTTCCAGACTCCTGTTTCTCACCCTCTGTTTCCAGGCTCCTGTTTCTCCCCATCTGTTTCGAGCATCCTGTTTCTGCCTCTCTGTTTCCCTCCTCCTGTTTCTGCCCCTCTGTTTCCAGACTCCTGTTTCTGCCCCTCTGTTTCCAGACGCCTGTTTCTCCCCCTCTGTTTCCAGACTCCTGTTTCTCCTCCTCTGTTTACAGGCTCCTATTTCTCCCCCTCTGTTTTCAGACTCCTGATTCTGCCCCCCTGTTTCCAGACTCCTGTTTCTCCCCCTCTGTTTCCAGACTCCTGCTTCTCCCCCTCTGTTTCCAGCCTCTTGTTTCTGCCCCTCTGTTTCGAGACTCCTGTTTCTGCCCCTCTGTTTCCAGCCTCCTGTTTCTCCCCCTCTGTTTCCAGCCTCCTGTTTCTGCCCCTCTGTTTCCAGACTCCTGTTTCTCCCCCTCTGTTTGCAGACCCCTGTTTCTCCCCCACTGTTTTCAGACTCCTGTTTCTGCCCCTCTGTTTCCAGACTCCTGTTTCTCCCCCTCTGTTTCCAGACTCCTGTTTCTCCCCCTCTGTTTCCAGACTCCTGTTTCTCCCCCTCTGTTTCCAGACTCCTGTTTCTCCCCCTCTGTTTCCAGACTCCTGTTTCTGCCCCTCTGTTTCCAGACTCCTGTTTCTCACCATCTGTTGCCAGACTCCTGTTTCTGCCCCTCTGTTTCCAGCCTCCTGTTTCTCCCCCTCTGTTTCCACACTCCTGTTTCTGCCCCTCTGTTTCCAGCCTCCTGTTTCTCCCCCACTGTTTCCAGACCCCTGTTTCTGCCCCTCTGTTTCCAGACTCCTGTTTCTGCCTCTCTGTTTCCAGACTCCTGTTTCTCACCGTCTGTTTCCAGACTCCTGTTTCTGCCCCTCTGTTTCGAGCCTCCTGATTCTGCCCCTCTGTTTCCAGCCTCCTCTTTCTCACCCTCTGTTTCCTGACTCCTGTTTCTGCCCCTCTGTTTCCAGGCTCCTGTTTCTGCCCCTCTGTTTCCAGCCTCCTGTTTCTCCCCCTCTGTTTCCAGAGTCCTGTTTCTCCCCCTCTGTTTCCAGTCTGCTGTTTCTGCCCCTCTGTTTCCAGACTCGTGTTTCTCACCCTCTGTTTCCAGACTCCTGTTTCTCGCCCTCTGTTTCCAGACTCCTGTTTCTGCCCCTCTGTTTCCAGACTCCGGTTTCTGCCCCTCTGTTTCCAGACTCCTGTTTCTCCCCCTCTGTTTCCAGTCTCCTGTTTCCGCCCCTCTATTTCCAGACTCCTGTTTCTCACCATCTGTGTCCAGACTCCTATTTCTCCCCCTCTGTTTCCAGGCTCCTGTTTCTGCCCCTCTGTTTCCAGCCTCCTTTTTCTCCCCCTCTGTGTCCAGACTCCTGTTTCTCCTCCTCTGTTTACAGACTCCTGTTTCTCCCCCTCTGTTTTCAGACTCCTGTTTCTGCCCCTCTGTTTCCAGACTCCTGTTTCTCCCCCTCTGTTTCCAGACTGCTGTTTCTCCCCCTCTGTTTCCAGACTCCTGTTTCTCCTCCTCTGTTTCCAGACTCCTGTTTCTCCCCCTCTGTTTCCAAACTCCTGTTTCTCCACCTCTGTTTCCAGACTCCTCTTTCTGCCCCTCTGTTTCAGCCTCCTGTTTCTCACCCTCTGTTTCCAGACTCCTGTTTCTGCCCCTCTGTTTCCAGACTCCTGTTTCTCACCATCTGTGTCCAGACTCCTATTTCTCCCCCTCTGTTTCCAGGCTCCTGTTTCTGCCCCTCTGTTTCCAGCCTCCTTTTTCTCCCCCTCTGTGTCCAGACTCCTGTTTCTCCTCCTCTGTTTACAGACTCCTGTTTCTCCCCCTCTGTTTTCAGACTCCTGTTTCTGCCCCTCTGTTTCCAGACTCCTGTTTCTCCCCCTCTGTTTCCAGACTGCTGTTTCTCCCCCTCTGTTTCCAGACTCCTGTTTCTCCCCCTCTGATTCCAGACTCCTGTTTCTCCCCCTCTGTTTCCAAACTCCTGTTTCTCCACCTCTGTTTCCAGACTCCTCTTTCTGCCCCTCTGTTTCCAGCCTCCTGTTTCTCCCCCTCTGTTTCCAGACTCCTGTTTCTCCCCCTCTGTTTCCAGACTCCTGTTTCTGCCCCTCTGTTTCCAGACTCCTGTTTCTCCCCCTCTGTTTCCAGACTCCTGTTTCTCCCCCTCTGTTTCCAGACTCCTGTTTCTCACCCTCTGTTTCCAGACTCCTGTTTCTGCCCCTCTGTTTCCAGACTCCTGTTTCTGCCCCTCTGTTTCCAGACGCCTGTTTCTCCCCCTCTGTTTCCAGACACCTGTTTCTCACCCTCTGTTTCCAGACTCCTGTTTCTCACCCTCTGTTTCAAGCCTCCTGTTTCTCCCCCTCTGTTTCCAGACTCCTGTTTCTGCCCCTCTGTTTCCAGACTCCTGTTTCTGCCCCGCTGTTTCCAGACTCCGATTTCTGCACCTCTGTTTCCACACTCCTGTTTCTCACCCTCTGTTTCCAGACTCCTGTTTCTGCCCCTCTGTTTCCAGACTCCTGTTTCTGCCCCGCTGTTTCCAGACTCCGGTTCCTGCCCCTCTGTTTCCAGACTCCTGTTTCTCACCCTCTGTTTCCAGACTCCTGTTTCTGCCCCTCTGTTTCCAGACTCCGGTTTCTGCCCCTCTGTTTCCAGACTCCTGTTTCTGCCCCACTGTTTCCAGACTCCTGTTTCTCCCCCTCTGTTTGCAGACCCCTGTTTCTCCCCCACTGTTTTCAGACCCCTGTTTCTGCCCCTCTGTTTCCAGACTCCTGTTTCTCCCCCTCTGTTTCCAGACTCCTGTTTCTCCCCCTCTGTTTCCAGACTCCTGTTTCTCCACCTCTGTTTCCAGACTCCTGTTTCTCCCCCTCTGTTTCCAGACTCGTGTTTCTGCCCCTCTGTTTCCAGACTCCTGTTTCTCACCATCTGTTGCCAGACTCCTGTTTCTGCCCCTCTGTTTCCAGCCTCCTGTTTCTCCCCCTCTGTTTCCACACTCCTGTTTCTGCCCCTCTGTTTCCAGCCTCCTGTTTCTCCCCCACTGTTTCCAGACTACTGTTTCTGCCCCTCTGTTTCCAGACTCCTGTTTCTGCCTCTCTGTTTCCAGACTCCTGTTTCTCACCGTCTGTTTCCAGACTCCTGTTTCTGCCCCTCTGTTTCGAGCCTCCTGATTCTGCCCCTCTGTTTCCAGCCTCCTCTTTCTCACCCTCTGTTTCCTGACTCCTGTTTCTCCCCCTCTGTTTCCAGGCTCCTGTTTCTGCCCCTCTGTTTCCAGCCTCCTGTTTCTCCCCCTCTGTTTCCAGACTCCTGTTTCTCCCCCTCTGTTTCCAGTCTCCTGTTTCTGCCCCTCTGTTTCCAGACTCCTGTTTCTCACCCTCTGTTTCCAGACTCCTGTTTCTCGCCCTCTGTTTCCAGACTCCTGTTTCTGCCCCTCTGTTTCCAGACTCCGGTTTCTGCCCCTCTGTTTCCAGACTCCTGTTTCTCCCCCTCTGTTTCCAGTCTCCTGTTTCTGCCCCTCTGTTTCCAGACTCCTGTTTCTCACCCTCTGTTTCCAGTCTCCTGTTTCTGCCCCTCTGTTTCCAGACTCCTGTTTCTCACCATCTGTGTCCAGACTCCTATTTCTCCCCCTCTGTTTCCAGGCTCCTGTTTCTGCCCCTCTGTTTCCAGCCTCCTTTTTCTCCCCCTCTGTGTCAAGACTCCTGTTTCTCCTCCTCTGTTTACAGACTCCTGTTTCTCCCCCTCTGTTTTCAGACTCCTGTTTCTGCCCCTCTGTTTCCAGACTCCTGTTTCTCCCCCTCTGTTTCCAGACTCCTGTTTCTCCCCCTCTGTTTCCAGACACCTGTTTCTCCCCCTCTGTTTCCAGACTCCTGTTTCTCCCCCTCTGTTTCCAGTCTCCTGTTTCTCCACCTCTGTTTCCAGACTCCTCTTTCTGCCCCTCTGTTTCCAGCCTCCTGTTTCTCCCCCTCTGTTTCCAGACTCCTGTTTCTCCCCCTCTGTTTCCAGACTCCTGTTTCTGCCCCTCTGTTTCCAGACTCCTGTTTCTGCCCCTCTGTTTCCAGCCTCCTGTTTCTGCCCCTCTGTTTCCAGCCTCCTGTTTCACCCCCTCTGTTTCCAGACTCCTGTTTCTCTTCCTCTGTTTACAGACTCCTGTTTCTGCCCCTCTGTTTCCAGACTCCTGTTTCTGCCCCTCTGTTTCCAGACGCCAGTTTCTCCCCCTCTGTTTCCAAACTCCTGTTTCTGCCCCTCTGTTTACAGACTCCTGTTTCTGCCCCTCTGTATCCAGACTCCTGTTTCTGCCCCTCTGTTTCCAGACGCCTGTTTCTCCCCCTCTGTTTCCAGACTCCTGTTTCTCACCCTCTGTTTCCAGCCTCATGTTTCTCACCCTCTGTTTCCAGCCTCCCGTTTCTCCCCCTCTGCTTCCACACTCCTGTTTCTCCCCCTCTGTTTCCAGACTCCTGTTTCTCACCCTCTGTTTCCAGCCTCCTGTTTCTCGCCCTCTGTTTCCAGACTCCTGTTTCTGCCCCTCTGTTTCCGGACTCCGGTTTCTCCCCCGCTGTTTCCAGACTCCTGTTTCTGCCCCTCTGTTTCCAGACTCCTGTTTCTTCCCCTCTGTTTGCAGACCCCTGTTTCTCCCCCTCTGTTTTCAGACTCCTGTTTCTGCCCCTCTGTTTCCAGACTCCTGTTTCTCCCCCTCTGTTTCCAGACTCCTGTTTCTCCCTCTCTGTTTCCAGACTCCTGTTTCTGCCCCTCTGTTACCAGACTCCTGTTTCTCACCCTCTGTTTCCAGTCTCCTCTTTCTGCCCCTCTGTTTCCAGCCTCCTGTTTCTGCCCCTCTGTTTCCAGTCTCCTGTTTCTCTCCCTCTGTTTCGAGACTCCTGCGTATCCCCCTCTGTTTCCAGACTCCTGTTTCTGCCCCTCTGTTTCCAGACTTCTGTTTCTCACCCTGAGTTTCCATACTCCTGTTTATCCCCCTCTGTTTCCAGCCTCCTGTTTCTCCCCTCTGTTTCCAGACTCCTGATTCTCACCATCTATTTCCAGACTCCTATTTCTCCCCCTCTGTTTCCAGGCTCCTGTTTCTGCCCCTCTGTTTCCAGCCTCCTTTTTATCCCCCTCTGTGTCCAGACTCCTGTTTCTCCACCTCTGTTTACAGACTCCTGCTTCTCCCACTCTGTTTTCAGACTCCTGTTTCTGCCGCTCTGTTTCCAGACTCCAGTTTCTCCCCCTCTGTTTCCAGACTCCTGTTTCTCCCCCTCTTTTTCCAGACTCCTGTTTCTCCCCCTCTGTTTCCAGACTCCTGTTTCTCCCCCTCTGTTTCCAGTCTCCTGTTTCTCCACCTCTGTTTCCAGACTCCTGTTTCTCACCCTCTGTTTCCAGGCTCCTGTTTCTCCCCATCTGTTTCGAGCATCCTGTTTCTGCCCCTCTGTTTCCCTCCTCCTGTTTCTGCCCCTCTGTTTCCAGACTCCTGTTTCTGCCCCTCTGTTTCCAGACGCCTGTTTCTCCCCCTCTGTTTCCAGACTCCTGTTTCTCCTCCTCTGTTTACAGGCTCCTATTTCTCCCCCTCTGTTTTCAGACTCCTGATTCTGCCCCCCTGTTTCCAGACTCCTGTTTCTCCCCCTCTGTTTCCAGACTCCTGCTTCTCCCCCTCTGTTTCCAGCCTCTTGTTTCTGCCCCTCTGTTTCGAGACTCCTGTTTCTGCCCCTCTGTTTCCAGCCTCCTGTTTCTCCCCCTCTGTTTCCAGCCTCCTGTTTCTGCCCCTCTGTTTCCAGACTCCTGTTTCTCCCCCTCTGTTTGCAGACCCCTGTTTCTCCCCCACTGTTTTCAGACTCCTGTTTCTGCCCCTCTGTTTCCAGACTCCTGTTTCTCCCCCTCTGTTTCCAGACTCCTGTTTCTCCCCCTCTGTTTCCAGACTCCTGTTTCTCCCCCTCTGTTTCCAGACTCCTGTTTCTCCCCCTCTGTTTCCAGACTCCTGTTTCTGCCCCTCTGTTTCCAGACTCCTGTTTCTCACCATCTGTTGCCAGACTCCTGTTTCTGCCCCTCTGTTTCCAGCCTCCTGTTTCTCCCCCTCTGTTTCCACACTCCTGTTTCTGCCCCTCTGTTTCCAGCCTCCTGTTTCTCCCCCACTGTTTCCAGACCCCTGTTTCTGCCCCTCTGTTTCCAGACTCCTGTTTCTGCCTCTCTGTTTCCAGACTCCTGTTTCTCACCGTCTGTTTCCAGACTCCTGTTTCTGCCCCTCTGTTTCGAGCCTCCTGATTCTGCCCCTCTGTTTCCAGCCTCCTCTTTCTCACCCTCTGTTTCCTGACTCCTGTTTCTGCCCCTCTGTTTCCAGGCTCCTGTTTCTGCCCCTCTGTTTCCAGCCTCCTGTTTCTCCCCCTCTGTTTCCAGAGTCCTGTTTCTCCCCCTCTGTTTCCAGTCTGCTGTTTCTGCCCCTCTGTTTCCAGACTCCTGTTTCTCACCCTCTGTTTCCAGACTCCTGTTTCTCGCCCTCTGTTTCCAGACTCCTGTTTCTGCCCCTCTGTTTCCAGACTCCGGTTTCTGCCCCTCTGTTTCCAGACTCCTGTTTCTCCCCCTCTGTTTCCAGTCTCCTGTTTCCGCCCCTCTATTTCCAGACTCCTGTTTCTCACCATCTGTGTCCAGACTCCTATTTCTCCCCCTCTGTTTCCAGGCTCCTGTTTCTGCCCCTCTGTTTCCAGCCTCCTTTTTCTCCCCCTCTGTGTCCAGACTCCTGTTTCTCCTCCTCTGTTTACAGACTCCTGTTTCTCCCCCTCTGTTTTCAGACTCCTGTTTCTGCCCCTCTGTTTCCAGACTCCTGTTTCTCCCCCTCTGTTTCCAGACTGCTGTTTCTCCCCCTCTGTTTCCAGACTCCTGTTTCTCCTCCTCTGTTTCCAGACTCCTGTTTCTCCCCCTCTGTTTCCAAACTCCTGTTTCTCCACCTCTGTTTCCAGACTCCTCTTTCTGCCCCTCTGTTTCAGCCTCCTGTTTCTCACCCTCTGTTTCCAGACTCCTGTTTCTGCCCCTCTGTTTCCAGACTCCTGTTTCTCACCATCTGTGTCCAGTCTCCTATTTCTCCCCCTCTGTTTCCAGGCTCCTGTTTCTGCCCCTCTGTTTCCAGCCTCCTTTTTCTCCCCCTCTGTGTCCAGACTCCTGTTTCTCCTCCTCTGTTTACAGACTCCTGTTTCTCCCCCTCTGTTTTCAGACTCCTGTTTCTGCCCCTCTGTTTCCAGACTCCTGTTTCTCCCCCTCTGTTTGCAGCCTCCTCTTTCTGCCCCTCTGTTTCCAGCCTCCTGTTTCTCCCCCTAGGTTTCCAGACTCCTGTTTCTCCCCCTCTGTTTCCAGACTCCTGTTTCTGCCCCTCTGTTTCCAGACTCCTGTTTCTGCCCCTCTGTTTCCAGCCTTCTGTTTCTGCCCCTCTGTTTCCAGCCCCCTTTTTCTCCCCCTCTGTTTTCAGACTCCTGTTTCTGCCCCTCTGTTTCCAAACTCCTGTTTCTCCCCCTCTTTTCCAGCCTCCTGTTTCTGCCCCTCTGTTTCCAGTCTCCTGTTTCTCATCCTCTGTTTCCAGACTCCTGTTTCACCCCATCTGTTTCCAGACTCCTGTTTCTCCCCCTCTGTTTCAGACTCCTGTTTCTCACCCGCTGTTTCCAGACTCCTGTTTCTCCCCGTCTATTTCCAGACTCCTGTTTCTCCCCCTCTGTTTCCAAACTCCTGTTTCTGCCCCTCTGTTTCCAGACTCCTGTTTCTCCCCCTCTGTTTCCAGTCTCCTGTTTCTGCCCCTCTGTTTCCAGCCTCCTGTTTCTCTCCCTCTGTTTCCACACTCCTGTTTCTGCCCCTCTGTTTCCAGACTCCTGTTTCTGCCCCTCTGTTTCCAGCCCACTGTTTCCCCCCTTTGTTTCCAGACTCTTATTTCTCCCCCTCTGTTTCCAGACTCCTGTTTCTCCTCCTCTGTTTCCAGCCTCCTCTTTCTGACCCTCTTTTTCCAGCCTCCTGTTTCTCCCCCTCTGTTTCCAGTCTCCTGATTCTCATCCTCTGTTTCCAGTCTCCTGTTTCTGCCCCTCTGTTTCCAGTCTCCTGTTTCTGCCCCTCTGTTTCCAGACTCCTGTTTCTCACCCTCTATTTCCAGACTCCTCTTTCTCCTCCTCTGATTTCAGACTCCTGCTTCTGCCCCACTGTTTCCAGACTCCTGTTTCTGCCCCCCTGTTTCCAGACTCCTGTTTCTGCCCCTCTGTTTCCAGCCTCCTGTTTTTGCCCCTCTGTTTCCAGCCTCCTGTTTCACGCCCTCTGTTTCCAGACTCCTGTTTCTTCCCGTCTGTTTCCAGACTCCTGTTTCTGCCCCTCTGTTTCCAGTCTCCTGTTTCTCCCCCTCTGTTTCCAGCCTCCTGTTTCTGCCCCTCTGTTTCCAGTCTCCTGTTTCTCATCCTCTGTTTCCAGGCTCCTGTTTCTCCCCATCTGTTTCCAGACTCCTGTTTCTCCCCCTCTGTTTCCAGACTCCTGTTTCTGCCCCTCTGTTTCCAGACTCCTGTTTCTGCCCCTCTGTTTCCAGACTCCTGTTTCTGCCCCTCTGTTTCCAGCCTCCTGTTTCTCTCCCTCTGTTTCCAGACTCCTGTTTCTCACCCTCTGTTTCCAGACTCCTGTTTCTGCCCCTCTGTTTCCAGACTCCTGTTTCTGCCCCTCTGTTTCCAGCCCCTTGTTTCCCCCCTCTGTTTCCAGACTCCTGTTTCTGCCTCTCAGTTTCCAGACTCTTATTTCTCCCCCTCTGTTTCCAGACTCCTGTTTCTCATCCTCAGTTTCCAGTCTCCTGTTACTGCACCTCTGTTTCCAGACTCCTGTTTCTCCCCCTCTGCTTCCAGACTCCTGTTTCTACCCCTCTGTTTCCAAACTCCTGTTTCTGCCCCTCTGTTTCCAGAGTCCTGTTTCTCACCCTCTATTTCCAGTCTCCTGTTTCTGCCCCTCTGTTTCCAGACTCCTGTTTCTCACCCTCTTTATTCCAGACTCCTGTTTCTGCCCGTCTGTTTCCAGACTCCTGTTTCTACCCCTCTGTTTCCAGACGCCTGTTTCTCCCCTCTGTTTCCAGACTCGTGTTTCTCCCCCTCTGTTTCCAGACTCCTGTTTCTCGCCCCCTGTTTCCAGTCTCCTGTTTCTCCTCCTCTGTTTCCAGACTCCTGTTTCTGCCCCTCTGTTTGCAGCCTCCTCTTTCTGCCCCTCTGTTTCCAGACTCCTGTTTCTCCCCCTCTGTTTCCAGGCTCCTGTTTCTCCCCCTCTGTTTCAAGTCTCCTGTTTCTGCCCCTCTGTTTCCAGACTCCTGTTTCTACCCCTCTGTTTCCAGACGCCTGTTTCTCCCCTCTGTTTCCAGACTCGTGTTTCTCCCCCTCTGTTTCCAGACTCCTGTTTCTCGCCCCCTGTTTCCAGTCTCCTGTTTCTCCTCCTCTGCTTCCAGAATCCTGTTTCTGCCCCTCTGTTTGCAGCCTCCTCTTTCTCACCCTCTGTTTCCTGACTCCTGTTTCTCCCCCTCTGTTTCCAGGCTCCTGTTTCTGCCCCTGTGTTTCCAGCCTCCTGTTTCTGCCCCTCTGTTTCCAGACTCCTGTTTCTCACCCTCTGTTTCCAGACTCCTGTTTCTCGCCCTCTGTTTCCAGACTCCTGTTTCTGCCCCTCTGTTTCCAGACTCCGGTTTCTGCCCCTCTGTTTCCAGACTCCTGTTTCTCCCCCTCTGTTTCCAGTCTCCTGTTTCCGCCCCTCTATTTCCAGACTCCTGTTTCTCACCCTCTGTTTCCAGTCTCCTGTTTCTGCCCCTCTGTTTCCAGACTCCTGGTTCTCACCATCTGTGTCCAGACTCCTATTTCTCCCCCTCTGTTTCCAGGCTCCTGTTTCTGCCCCTCTGTTTCCAGCCTCCTTTTTCTCCCCCTCTGTGTCCAGACTCCTGTTTCTCCTCCTCTGTTTACAGACTCCTGTTTCTCCCCCTCTGTTTTCAGACTCCTGTTTCTGCCCCTCTGTTTCCAGACTCCTGTTTCTCCCCCTCTGTTTCCACACTCCTGTTTCTGCCCCTCTGTTTCCAGCCTCCTGTTTCTCCCCCACTGTTTCCAGACCCCTGTTTCTGCCCCTCTGTTTCCAGACTCCTGTTTCTGCCTCTCTGTTTCCAGACTCCTGTTTCTCACCGTCTGTTTCCAGACTCCTGTTTCTGCCCCTCTGTTTCGAGCCTCCTGATTCTGCCCCTCTGTTTCCAGCCTCCTCTTTCTCACCCTCTGTTTCCTGACTCCTGTTTCTGCCCCTCTGTTTCCAGGCTCCTGTTTCTGCCCCTCTGTTTCCAGCCTCCTGTTTCTCCCCCTCTGTTTCCAGAGTCCTGTTTCTCCCCCTCTGTTTCCAGTCTGCTGTTTCTGCCCCTCTGTTTCCAGACTCCTGTTTCTCACCCTCTGTTTCCAGACTCCTGTTTCTCGCCCTCTGTTTCCAGACTCCTGTTTCTGCCCCTCTGTTTCCAGACTCCGGTTTCTGCCCCTCTGTTTCCAGACTCCTGTTTCTCCCCCTCTGTTTCCAGTCTCCTGTTTCCGCCCCTCTATTTCCAGACTCCTGTTTCTCACCATCTGTGTCCAGACTCCTATTTCTCCCCCTCTGTTTCCAGGCTCCTGTTTCTGCCCCTCTGTTTCCAGCCTCCTTTTTCTCCCCCTCTGTGTCCAGACTCCTGTTTCTCCTCCTCTGTTTACAGACTCCTGTTTCTCCCCCTCTGTTTTCAGACTCCTGTTTCTGCCCCTCTGTTTCCAGACTCCTGTTTCTCCCCCTCTGTTTCCAGACTGCTGTTTCTCCCCCTCTGTTTCCAGACTCCTGTTTCTCCTCCTCTGTTTCCAAACTCCTGTTTCTCCCCCTCTGTTTCCAAACTCCTGTTTCTCCACCTCTGTTTCCAGACTCCTCTTTCTGCCCCTCTGTTTCAGCCTCCTGTTTCTCACCCTCTGTTTCCAGACTCCTGTTTCTGCCCCTCTGTTTCCAGACTCCTGTTTCTCACCATCTGTGTCCAGTCTCCTATTTCTCCCCCTCTGTTTCCAGGCTCCTGTTTCTGCCCCTCTGTTTCCAGCCTCCTTTTTCTCCCCCTCTGTGTCCAGACTCCTGTTTCTCCTCCTCTGTTTACAGACTCCTGTTTCTCCCCCTCTGTTTTCAGACTCCTGTTTCTGCCCCTCTGTTTCCAGACTCCTGTTTCTCCCCCTCTGTTTCCAGACTGCTGTTTCTCCCCCTCTGTTTCCAGACTCCTGTTTCTCCCCCTCTGATTCCAGACTCCTGTTTCTCCCCCTCTGTTTCCAAACTCCTGTTTCTCCACCTCTGTTTCCAGACTCCTCTTTCTGCCCCTCTGTTTCCAGCCTCCTGTTTCTCCCCCTCTGTTTCCAGACTCCTGTTTCTCCCCCTCTGTTTCCAGACTCCTGTTTCTGCCCCTCTGTTTCCAGACTCCTGTTTCTGCCACTCTGTTTCCAGACTCCTGTTTCTCCCCCTCTGCTTCCAGACTCCTGTTTCTACCCCTCTGTTTCCAAACTACTGTTTCTGCCCCTCTGTTTCCAGTCTCCTGTTTCTGCACCTCTGTTTCCAGTCTCCTGTTTCTCCCCCTCTGTTTCCAGTCTCCTGATTCTCATCCTCTGTTTCCAGACTCCTGTTTCTGCCCCTCTGTTTCCAGTCTCCTGTTTCTGCCCCTCTGTTTCCAGCCTCCTGTTTCTCGCCCTCTGTTTTCAGACTCCTGATTCTCCCCCTCTGTTTCCAGACTCCTGTACCCGCCCCTCTGTTTCCAGACTCCTGTTTCTCCCCCTCTGCTTCCAGACTCCTGTTTCTACCCCTCTGTTTCCAAACTCCTGTTTCTGCCCCTCTGTTTCCAGAGTCGTGTTTCTCACCCTCTATTTCCAGTCTCCTGTTTCTGCCCCTCTGTTTCCTGACTCCTGTTTCTCACCCTCTGTTTCCAGACTCCTGTTTCTGCCCCTCTGTTTCCAGACTCCTGTTTCTCCCCCTCTGTTTCCTGACTCCTGTTTCTACCCCTCTGTTTCCAGACGCCTGTTTCTCCCCTCTGTTTCCAGACTCGTGTTTCTCCCCCTCTGTTTCCAGACTCCTGTTTCTCGCCCCCTGTTTCCAGTCTCCTGTTTCTCCTCCTCTGCTTCCAGACTCCTGTTTCTGCCCCTCTGTTTGCTGCCTCCTCTTTCTGCCCCTCTGTTTCCAGCCTCCTGTTTCTCCCCCTAGGTTTCCAGACTCCTGTTTCTCCCCCTCTGTTTCCAGACTCCTGTTTCTGCCCCTCTGTTTCCAGACTCCTGTTTCTGCCCCTCTGTTTCCAGCCTTCTGTTTCTGCCCCTCTGTTTCCAGCCCCCTTTTTCTCCCCCTCTGTTTTCAGACTCCTGTTTCTGCCCCTCTGTTTCCAAACTCCTGTTTCTCCCCCTCTTTTCCAGCCTCCTGTTTCTGCCCCTCTGTTTCCAGTCTCCTGTTTCTCATCCTCTGTTTCCAGACTCCTGTTTCACCCCATCTGTTTCCAGACTCCTGTTTCTCCCCCTCTGTTTCAGACTCCTGTTTCTCACCCGCTGTTTCCAGACTCCTGTTTCTCCCCGTCTATTTCCAGACTCCTGTTTCTCCCCCTCTGTTTCCAAACTCCTGTTTCTGCCCCTCTGTTTCCAGACTCCTGTTTCTCCCCCTCTGTTTCCAGTCTCCTGTTTCTGCCCCTCTGTTTCCAGCCTCCTGTTTCTCTCCCTCTGTTTCCACACTCCTGTTTCTGCCCCTCTGTTTCCAGACTCCTGTTTCTGCCCCTCTGTTTCCAGCCCACTGTTTCCCCCCTTTGTTTCCAGACTCTTATTTCTCCCCCTCTGTTTCCAGACTCCTGTTTCTCCTCCTCTGTTTCCAGCCTCCTCTTTCTGACCCTCTTTTTCCAGCCTCCTGTTTCTCCCCCTCTGTTTCCAGTCTCCTGATTCTCATCCTCTGTTTCCAGTCTCCTGTTTCTGCCCCTCTGTTTCCAGTCTCCTGTTTCTGCCCCTCTGTTTCCAGACTCCTGTTTCTCACCCTCTATTTCCAGACTCCTCTTTCTCCTCCTCTGATTTCAGACTCCTGCTTCTGCCCCACTGTTTCCAGACTCCTGTTTCTGCCCCCCTGTTTCCAGACTCCTGTTTCTGCCCCTCTGTTTCCAGCCTCCTGTTTTTGCCCCTCTGTTTCCAGCCTCCTGTTTCACGCCCTCTGTTTCCAGACTCCTGTTTCTTCCCGTCTGTTTCCAGACTCCTGTTTCTGCCCCTCTGTTTCCAGTCTCCTGTTTCTCCCCCTCTGTTTCCAGCCTCCTGTTTCTGCCCCTCTGTTTCCAGTCTCCTGTTTCTCATCCTCTGTTTCCAGGCTCCTGTTTCTCCCCATCTGTTTCCAGACTCCTGTTTCTCCCCCTCTGTTTCCAGACTCCTGTTTCTGCCCCTCTGTTTCCAGACTCCTGTTTCTGCCCCTCTGTTTCCAGACTCCTGTTTCTGCCCCTCTGTTTCCAGCCTCCTGTTTCTCTCCCTCTGTTTCCAGACTCCTGTTTCTCACCCTCTGTTTCCAGACTCCTGTTTCTGCCCCTCTGTTTCCAGACTCCTGTTTCTGCCCCTCTGTTTCCAGCCCCTTGTTTCCCCCCTCTGTTTCCAGACTCCTGTTTCTGCCTCTCAGTTTCCAGACTCTTATTTCTCCCCCTCTGTTTCCAGACTCCTGTTTCTCATCCTCAGTTTCCAGTCTCCTGTTACTGCACCTCTGTTTCCAGACTCCTGTTTCTCCCCCTCTGCTTCCAGACTCCTGTTTCTACCCCTCTGTTTCCAAACTCCTGTTTCTGCCCCTCTGTTTCCAGAGTCCTGTTTCTCACCCTCTATTTCCAGTCTCCTGTTTCTGCCCCTCTGTTTCCAGACTCCTGTTTCTCACCCTCTTTATTCCAGACTCCTGTTTCTGCCCGTCTGTTTCCAGACTCCTGTTTCTACCCCTCTGTTTCCAGACGCCTGTTTCTCCCCTCTGTTTCCAGACTCGTGTTTCTCCCCCTCTGTTTCCAGACTCCTGTTTCTCGCCCCCTGTTTCCAGTCTCCTGTTTCTCCTCCTCTGTTTCCAGACTCCTGTTTCTGCCCCTCTGTTTGCAGCCTCCTCTTTCTGCCCCTCTGTTTCCAGACTCCTGTTTCTCCCCCTCTGTTTCCAGGCTCCTGTTTCTCCCCCTCTGTTTCAAGTCTCCTGTTTCTGCCCCTCTGTTTCCAGACTCCTGTTTCTACCCCTCTGTTTCCAGACGCCTGTTTCTCCCCTCTGTTTCCAGACTCGTGTTTCTCCCCCTCTGTTTCCAGACTCCTGTTTCTCGCCCCCTGTTTCCAGTCTCCTGTTTCTCCTCCTCTGCTTCCAGAATCCTGTTTCTGCCCCTCTGTTTGCAGCCTCCTCTTTCTCACCCTCTGTTTCCTGACTCCTGTTTCTCCCCCTCTGTTTCCAGGCTCCTGTTTCTGCCCCTCTGTTTCCAGCCTCCTGTTTCTCCCCCTCTGTTTCCAGAGTCCTGTTTCTCCCCCTCTGTTTCCAGTCTCCTGTTTCTGCCCCTCTGTTTCCAGACTCCTGTTTCTCACCCTCTGTTTCCAGACTCCTGTTTCTCGCCCTCTGTTTCCAGACTCCTGTTTCTGCCCCTCTGTTTCCAGACTCCGGTTTCTGCCCCTCTGTTTCCAGACTCCTGTTTCTCCCCCTCTGTTTCCAGTCTCCTGTTTCCGCCCCTCTATTTCCAGACTCCTGTTTCTCACCCTCTGTTTCCAGACTCCTGTTTCTGCCCCTCTGTTTCCAGACTCCTGGTTCTCACCATCTGTGTCCAGACTCCTATTTCTCCCCCTCTGTTTCCAGGCTCCTGTTTCTGCCCCTCTGTTTCCAGCCTCCTTTTTCTCCCCCTCTGTGTCCAGACTCCTGTTTCTCCTCCTCTGTTTACAGACTCCTGTTTCTCCCCCTCTGTTTTCAGACTCCTGTTTCTGCCCCTCTGTTTCCAGACTCCTGTTTCTCCCCCTCTGTTTCCAGACTCCTGTTTCTCCCCCTCTGTTTCCAGACTCCTGTTACTCCCCCTCTGTTTCCAGACTCCTGTTTCTCCCCCTCTGTTTCCAAACTCCTGTTTCTCCACCTCTGTTTCCAGACTCCTCTTTCTGCCCCTCTGTTTCCAGCCTCCTGTTTCTCCCCCTCTGTTTCCAGACTCCTGTTTCTCCCCGTCTGTTTCCAGACTCCAGTTTCTGCCCCTCTGTTTCCAGACTCCTGTTTCTGCCCCTCTGTTTCCAGACTCGTGTTTCTCCCCCTCTGCTTCCAGACGCCTGTTTCTACCCCTCTGTTTCCAAACTACTGTTTCTGCTCCTCTGTTTCCAGTCTCCTGTTTCTGCACCTCTGTTTCCAGTCTCCTGTTTCTCCCCCTCTGTTTCCAGTCTCCTGATTCTCATCCTCTGTTTCCAGTCTCCTGTTTCTGCCCCTCTGTTTCCAGTCTCCTGTTTCTGCCCCTCTGTTTCCAGCCTCCTGTTTCTCGCCCTCTGTTTTCAGACTCCTGTTTCTCCCCCTCTGTTTCCAGACTCCTGTATCCGCCCCTCTGTTTCCAGACTCCTGTTTCTCCCCCTCTGCTTCCAGACTCCTGTTTCTACCCCTCTGTTTCCAAACTCCTGTTTCTGCCTCTCTGTTTCCAGAGTCCTGTTTCTCACCCTCTATTTCCAGTCTCCTGTTTCTGCCCCTCTGTTTCCAGACTCCTGTTTCTCACCCTCTGTTTCCAGACTCCTGTTTCTGCCCCTCTGTTTCCAGACTCCTGTTTCTCCCCCTCTGTTTCCAGACTCCTGTTTCTACCCCTCTGTTTCCAGACGCCTGTTTCTCCCCTCTGTTTCCAGACTCGTGTTTCTCCCCCTCTGTTTCCAGACTCCTGTTTCTCGCCCCCTGTTTCCAGTCTCCTGTTTCTCCTCCTCTGCTTCCAGACTCCTGTTTCTGCCCCTCTGTTTGCAGCCTCCTCTTTCTGCCCCTCTGTTTCCAGCCTCCTGTTTCTCCCCCTCTGTTTCCAGACTCCTGTTTCTCCCCCTCTGTTTCCAGACTCCTGTTTCTGCCCCTCTGTTTCCAGACTCCTGTTTCTGCCCCTCTGTTTCCAGCCTTCTGTTTCTGCCCCTCTGTTTCCAGCCCCCTTTTTCTCCCCCTCTGTTTCCAGACTCCTCTTTCTCCTCCTCTGTTTTCAGACTCCTGCTTATGCCCCACTGTTTCCAGACTCCTGTTTCTCCCCCTCTGTTTCCAGACTCCTGTTTCTCACCCTCTGTTTCCAGACTCCTGTTTCTGCCCCTCTGTTTCCAGCCACCTGTTTTTGCCCCTCTGTTTCCTGACTCCTGTTTCTCCCCCTCTGTTTCCAGACTCCTGTTTCTGCCCCTCTGTTTCCAGACTCCTGTTTCTCCCCCTCTTTTCCAGCCTCCTGTTTCTGCCCCTCTGTTTCCAGTCTCCTGTTTCTCATCCTCTGTATCAAGACTCCTGTTTCACCCCATCTGTTTCCAGACTCCTGTTTCTCCCCCTCTGTTTCAGACTCCTGTTTCTCACCCGCTGTTTCCAGACTCCTGTTTCTCCCCGTCTATTTCCAGACTCCTGTTTCTCCCCCTCTGTTTCCAAACTCCTGTTTCTGCCCCTCTGTTTCCAGACTCCTGTTTCTCCCCCTCTGTTTCCAGTCTCCTGTTTCTGCCCCTCTGTTTCCAGCCTCCTGTTTCTCTCCCTCTGTTTCCACACTCCTGTTTCTCCCCCTCTGTTTCCACACTCCTGTTTCTGCCCCTCTGTTTCCAGACTCCTGTTTCTGCCCCTCTGTTTCCAGCCCACTGTTTCCCCCCTTTGTTTCCAGACTCTTATTTCTCCCCCTCTGTTTCCAGACTCCTGTTTCTCCTCCTCTGTTTCCAGCCTCCTCTTTCTGACCCTCTTTTTCCAGCCTCCTGTTTCTCCCCCTCTGTTTCCAGTCTCCTGATTCTCATCCTCTGTTTCCAGTCTCCTGTTTCTGCCCCTCTGTTTCCAGACTCCTTTTTCTCATCCTCTGTTTCCAGTCTCCTGTTTCTGCCACTCTGTTTCCAGTCTCCTGTTTCTGCCCCTCTGTTTCCAGACTCCTGTTTCTCACCCTCTATTTCCAGTCTCCTGTTTCTGCCCCTCTGTTGCCAGACTCCTGTTTCTACCCCTCTGTTTCCAGACTCCTGTTTCTGCCCGTCTGTTTCCAGACTCCTGTTTCTACCCCTCTGTTTCCAGACGCCTGTTTCTCCCCTCTGTTTCCAGACTCCTGTTTCTCCCCCTCTGTTTCCAGACTCCTGTATCTCGCCCTCTGTTTCCAGTCTCCTGTTTCTCCTCCTCTGTTTCCAGACTCCTGTTTCTGCCCCTCTGTTTGCAGCCTCCTCTTTCTGCCCCTCTGTTTCCAGCCTCCTGTTTCTCCCCCTCTGTTTCCAGACTCCTGTTTCTGCCCCCCTCTTTCCAGACTCCTGTTTCTGCCCCTCTGTTTCCAGCCTCCTGTTTTTGCCCCTCTGTTTCCAGCCTCCTGTTTCACGCCCTCTGTTTCCAGACTCCTGTTTCTTCCCGTCTGTTTCCAGACTCCTGTTTCTGCCCCTCTGTTTCCAGTCTCCTGTTTCTCCCCCTCTGTTTCCAGCCTCCTGTTTCTGCCCCTCTGTTTCCAGTCTCCTGTTTCTCATCCTCTGTTTACAGGCACCTGTTTCTCCCCATCTGTTTCCAGACTCCTGTTTCTCCCCCTCTGTTTCCAGACTCCTGTTTCTGCCCCTCTGTTTCCAGACTCCTGTTTCTGCCCCTCTGTTTCCAGACTCCTGTTTCTGCCCCTCTGTTTCCAGCCTCCTGTTTCTCTCCCTCTGTTTCCAGACTCCTGTTTCTCACCCTCTGTTTCCAGACTCCTGTTTCTGCCCCTCTGTTTCCAGACTCCTGTTTCTGCCCCTCTGTTTCCAGCCCCTTGTTTCCCCCCTCTGTTTCCAGACTCCTGTTTCTGCCTCTCAGTTTCCAGACTCTTATTTCTCCCCCTCTGTTTCCAGACTCCTGTTTCTCATCCTCAGTTTCCAGTCTCCTGTTACTGCACCTCTGTTTCCAGACTCCTGTTTCTCCCCCTCTGCTTCCAGACTCCTGTTTCTACCCCTCTGTTTCCAAACTCCTGTTTCTGCCCCTCTGTTTCCAGAGTCCTGTTTCTCACCCTCTATTTCCAGTCTCCTGTTTCTGCCCCTCTGTTTCCAGACTCCTGTTTCTCACCCTCTGTTTCCAGACTCCTGTTTCTGCCTGTCTGTTTCCAGACTCCTGTTTCTACCCCTCTGTTTCCAGACGCCTGTTTCTCCCCTCTGTTTCCAGACTCGTGTTTCTCCCCCCCTGTTTCCAGACTCCTGTTTCTCGCCCCCTGTTTCCAGTCTCCTGTTTCTCCTCCTCTGTTTCCAGACTCCTGTTTCTGCCCCTCTGTTTGCAGCCTCCTCTTTCTGCCCCTCTGTTTCCAGCCTCCTGTTTCTCCCCCTCTGTTTCCAGACTCCTGTTTCTCCCCCTCTGTTTCAAGTCTCCTGTTTCTGCCCCTCTGTTTCCAGACTCCTGTTTCTGCCCCTCTGTTTCCAGACTCCACTTTCTCCTCCTCTGTTTTCAGACTCCTGCTTCTGCCCCACTGTTTCCAGTCTCCTGTTTCTCCCCCTCTGTTTCCAGACTCCTGTTTCTGCCCCACTGTTTCCAGACTCCTGTTTCTGCCCGTCTGTTTCCAGCCACCTGTTTTAGCCCCTCTGTTTCCAGCCTCCTGTTTCTCGCCCTCTGTTTCCAGACTCCTGTTTCTTCCCGTCTGTTTCCAGACGCCTGTTTCTGCCCCTCTGTTTCCAGACTCCTGTTTCTCCCCCTCTGTTTCCAGCCTACTGTTTCTGCCCCTCTGTTTCCAGACTCCTGTTTCTCCCCCTCTGTTTCCAGACTCCTGATTCTCCCCCTCTGTTTCCAGACTCCTGTTTCTCCCCCTCTGTTTCCAGACTCCTGTTTCTCCCCCTCTGTTTCCAAACTCCTGTTTCTCCACCTCTGTTTCCAGACTCCTCTTTCTGCCCCTCTGTTTCCAGACTCCTGTTTCTCCCCCTCTGTTTCCAGACTCCTGTTTCTGCCCCTCTGTTTCCAGACTCCTGTTTCTCCCCCTCTGCTTCCAGACTCCTGTTTCTACCCCTCTGTTTCCAAACTACTGTTTCTGCCCCTCTGTTTCCAGTCTCCTGTTTCTGCACCTCTGTATCCAGTCTCCTGTTTCTCCCCCTCTGTTTCCAGTCTCCTGATTCTCATCCTCTGTTTCCAGACTCCTGTTTTTGCCCCTCTGTTTCCAGTCTCCTGTTTCTGCCCCTCTGTTTCCAGCCTCCTGTTTCTCGCCCTCTGTTTTCAGACTCCTGTTTCTCCCCCTCTGTTTCCAGACTCCTGTTTCTCACCCTCTGTTTCCAGACTCCTGTTTCTCCCCCTCTGTTTCCAGACTCCTGTTTCTACCCCTCTGTTTCCAGACGCCTGTTTCTCCCCTCTGTTTCCAGACTCGTGTTTCTCCCCCTCTGTTTCCAGACTCCTGTTTCTCGCCCCCTGTTTCCAGCCTCCTGTTTCTCCCCCTCTGTTTCCAGACTCCTGTTTCTCCCCCTCTGTTTCCAGACTCCTGTTTCTGCCCCTCTGTTTCCAGACTCCTGTTTCTGCCCCTCTGTTTCCAGCCTTCTGTTTCTGCCCCTCTGTTTCCAGCCCCCTTTTTCTCCCCCTCTGTTTTCAGACTCCTGTTTCTGCCCCTCTGTTTCCAAACTCCTGTTTCTCCCCCTCTTTTCCAGCCTCCTGTTTCTGCCCCTCTGTTTCCAGTCTCCTGTTTCTCATCCTCTGTTTCCAGACTCCTGTTTCACCCCATCTGTTTCCAGACTCCTGTTTCTCCCCCTCTGTTTCCAGACTCCTGTTTCTCCCCGTCTATTTCCAGACTCCTGTTTCTCCCCCTCTGTTTCCAAACTCCTGTTTCTGCCCCTCTGTTTCCAGACTCCTGTTTCTCCCCCTCTGTTTCCAGTCTCCTGTTTCTGCCCCTCTGTTTCCAGCCTCCTGTTTCTCTCCCTCTGTTTCCACACTCCTGTTTCTGCCCCTCTGTTTCCAGACTCCTGTTTCTGCCCCTCTGTTTCCAGCCCACTGTTTCCCCCCTTTGTTTCCAGACTCTTATTTCTCCCCCTCTGTTTCCAGACTCCTGTTTCTCCTCCTCTGTTTCCAGCCTCCTCTTTCTGACCCTCTTTTGCCAGCCTCCTGTTTCTCCCCCTCTGTTTCCAGTCTCCTGATTCTCATCCTCTGTTTCCAGTCTCCTGTTTCTGCCCCTCTGTTTCCAGTCTCCTGTTTCTGCCCCTCTGTTTCCAGACTCCTGTTTCTCACCCTCTATTTCCAGACTCCTGTTTCACGCCCTCTGTTTCCAGACTCCTGTTTCTTCCCGTCTGTTTCCAGACTCCTGTTTCTGCCCCTCTGTTTCCAGTCTCCTGTTTCTCCCCCTCTGTTTCCAGCCTCCTGTTTCTGCCCCTCTGTTTCCAGTCTCCTGTTTCTCATCCTCTGTTTCCAGGCTCCTGTTTCTCCCCATCTGTTTCCAGACTCCTGTTTCTCCCCCTCTGTTTCCAGACTCCTGTTTCTGCCCCTCTGTTTCCAGACTCCTGTTTCTGCCCCTCTGTTTCCAGACTCCTGTTTCTGCCCCTCTGTTTCCAGCCTCCTGTTTCTCTCCCTCTGTTTCCAGACTCCTGTTTCTCACCCTCTGTTTCCAGACTCCTGTTTCTGCCCCTCTGTTTCCAGACTCCTGTTTCTGCCCCTCTGTTTCCAGCCCCTTGTTTCCCCCCTCTGTTTCCAGACTCCTGTTTCTGCCTCTCAGTTTCCAGACTCTTAATTCTCCCCCTCTGTTTCCAGACTCCTGATTCTCATCCTCAGTTTCCAGTCTCCTGTTACTGCACCTCTGTTTCCAGACTCCTGTTTCTCCCCCTCTGCTTCCAGACTCCTGTTTCTACCCCTCTGTTTCCAAACTCCTGTTTCTGCCCCTCTGTTTCCAGAGTCCTGTTTCTCACCCTCTATTTCCAGTCTCCTGTTTCTGCCCCTCTGTTTCCAGACTCCTGTTTCTCACCCTCTGTTTCCAGACTCCTGTTTCTGCCCGTCTGTTTCCAGACTCCTGTTTCTACCCCTCTGTTTCCAGACGCCTGTTTCTCCCCTCTGTTTCCAGACTCGTGTTTCTCCCCCTCTGTTTCCAGACTCCTGTTTCTCGCCCCCTGTTTCCAGTCTCCTGTTTCTCCTCCTCTGTTTCCAGACTCCTGTTTCTGCCCCTCTGTTTGCAGCCTCCTCTTTCTGCCCCTCTGTTTCCAGCCTCCTGTTTCTCCCCCTCTGTTTCCAGGCTCCTGTTTCTCCCCCTCTGTTTCAAGTCTCCTGTTTCTGCCCCTCTGTTTCCAGACTCCTGTTTCTACCCCTCTGTTTCCAGACGCCTGTTTCTCCCCTCTGTTTCCAGACTCGTGTTTCTCCCCCTCTGTTTCCAGACTCCTGTTTCTCGCCCCCTGTTTCCAGTCTCCTGTTTCTCCTCCTCTGCTTCCAGAATCCTGTTTCTGCCCCTCTGTTTGCAGCCTCCTCTTTCTCACCCTCTGTTTCCTGACTCCTGTTTCTCCCCCTCTGTTTCCAGGCTCCTGTTTCTGCCCCTCTGTTTCCAGCCTCCTGTTTCTCCCCCTCTGTTTCCAGAGTCCTGTTTCTCCCCCTCTGTTTCCAGTCTCCTGTTTCTGCCCCTCTGTTTCCAGACTCCTGTTTCTCACCCTCTGTTTCCAGACTCCTGTTTCTCGCCCTCTGTTTCCAGACTCCTGTTTCTGCCCCTCTGTTTCCAGACTCCGGTTTCTGCCCCTCTGTTTCCAGACTCCTGTTTCTCCCCCTCTGTTTCCAGTCTCCTGTTTCCGCCCCTCTATTTCCAGACTCCTGTTTCTCACCCTCTGTTTCCAGTCTCCTGTTTCTGCCCCTCTGTTTCCAGACTCCTGGTTCTCACCATCTGTGTCCAGACTCCTATTTCTCCCCCTCTGTTTCCAGGCTCCTGTTTCTGCCCCTCTGTTTCCAGCCTCCTTTTTCTCCCCCTCTGTGTCCAGACTCCTGTTTCTCCTCCTCTGTTTACAGACTCCTGTTTCTCCCCCTCTGTTTTCAGACTCCTGTTTCTGCCCCTCTGTTTCCAGACTCCTGTTTCTCCCCCTCTGTTTCCAGACTCCTGTTTCTCCCCCTCTGTTTCCAGACTCCTGTTACTCCCCCTCTGTTTCCAGGCTCCTGTTTCTCCCCCTCTGTTTCCAATCTCCTGTTTCTCCACCTCTGTTTCCAGACTCCTCTTTCTGCCCCTCTGTTTCCAGCCTCCTGTTTCTCCCCCTCTGTTTCCAGACTCCTGTTTCTCCCCGTCTGTTTCCAGACTCCAGTTTCTGCCCCTCTGTTTCCAGACTCCTGTTTCTGCCCCTCTGTTTCCAGACTCCTGTTTCTCCCCCTCTGCTTCCAGACTCCTGTTTCTACCCCTCTGTTTCCAAACTACTGTTTCTGCTCCTCTGTTTCCAGTCTCCTGTTTCTGCACCTCTGTTTCCAGTCTCCTGTTACTCCCCCTCTGTTTCCAGTCTCCTGATTCTCATCCTCTGTTTCCAGACTCCTGTTTCTGCCCCTCTGTTTCCAGTCTCCTGTTTCTGCCCCTCTGTTTCCAGCCTCCTGTTTCTCGCCCTCTGTTTTCAGACTCCTGTTTCTCCCCCTCTGTTTCCAGACTCCTGTATCCGCCCCTCTGTTTCCAGACTCCTGTTTCTCCCCCTCTGCTTCCAGACTCCTGCTTCTACCCCTCTGTTTCCAAACTCCTGTTTCTGCCTCTCTGTTTCCAGAGTCCTGTTTCTCACCCTCTATTTCCAGTCTCCTGTTTCTGCCCCTCTGTTTCCAGACTCCTGTTTCTCACCCTCTGTTTCCAGACTCCTGTTTCTGCCCCTCTGTTTCCAGACTCCTGTTTCTCCCCCTCTGTTTCCAGACTCCTGTTTCTACCCCTCTGTTTCCAGACGCCTGTTTCTCCCCTCTGTTTCCAGACTCGTGTTTCTCCCCCTCTGTTTCCAGACTCCTGTTTCTCGCCCCCTGTTTCCAGTCTCCTGTTTCTCCTCCTCTGCTTCCAGACTCCTGTTTCTGCCCCTCTGTTTGCAGCCTCCTCATTCTGCCCCTCTGTTTCCAGCCTCCTGTTTCTCCCCCTCTGTTTCCAGACTCCTGTTTCTCCCCCTCTGTTTCCAGACTCCTGTTTCTGCCCCTCTGTTTCCAGACTCCTGTTTCTGCCCCTCTGTTTCCAGCCTTCTGTTTCTGCCCCTCTGTTTCCAGCCCCCTTTTTCTCCCCCTCTGTTTCCAGACTCCTCTTTCTCCTCCTCTGTTTTCAGACTCCTGCTTATGCCCCACTGTTTCCAGACTCCTGTTTCTCCCCCTCTGTTTCCAGACTCCTGTTCCTGCCCCTCTGTTTCCAGACTCCTGTTTCTGCCCCTCTGTTTCCAGCCACCTGTTTTTGCCCCTCTGTTTCCTGACTCCTGTTTCTCCCCCTCTGTTTCCAGACTCCTGTTTCTGCCCCTCTGTTTCCAGACTCCTGTTTCTCCCCCTCTTTTCCAGCCTCCTGTTTCTGCCCCTCTGTTTCCAGTCTCCTGTTTCTCATCCTCTGTTTCCAGACTCCTGTTTCACCCCATCTGTTTCCAGACTCCTGTTTCTCCCCCTCTGTTTCAGACTCCTGTTTCTCACCCGCTGTTTCCAGACTCCTGTTTCTCCCCGTCTATTTCCAGACTCCTGTTTCTCCCCCTCTGTTTCCAAACTCCTGTTTCTGCCCCTCTGTTTCCAGACTCCTGTTTCTCCCCCTCTGTTTCCAGTCTCCTGTTTCTGCCCCTCTGTTTCCAGCCTCCTGTTTCTCTCCCTCTGTTTCCACACTCCTGTTTCTCCCCCTCTGTTTCCACACTCCTGTTTCTGCCCCTCTGTTTCCAGACTCCTGTTTCTGCCCCTCTGTTTCCAGCCCACTGTTTCCCCCCTTTGTTTCCAGACTCTTATTTCTCCCCCTCTGTTTCCAGACTCCTGTTTCTCCTCCTCTGTTTCCAGCCTCCTCTTTCTGACCCTCTTTTTCCAGCCTCCTGTTTCTCCCCCTCTGTTTCCAGTCACCTGATTCTCATCCTCTGTTTCCAGTCTCCTGTTTCTGCCCCTCTGTTTCCAGACTCCTTTTTCTCATCCTCTGTTTCCAGTCTCCTGTTTCTGCCACTCTGTTTCCAGTCTCCTGTTTCTGCCCCTCTGTTTCCAGACTCCTGTATCTCACCCTCTATTTCCAGTCTCCTGTTTCTGCCCCTCTGTTGCCAGACTCCTGTTTCTACCCCTCTGTTTCCAGACTCCTGTTTCTGCCCGTCTGTTTCCAGACTCCTGTTTCTACCCCTCTGTTTCCAGACGCCTGTTTCTCCCCTCTGTTTCCAGACTCCTGTTTCTCCCCCTCTGTTTCCAGACTCCTGTATCTCGCCCTCTGTTTCCAGTCTCCTGTTTCTCCTCCTCTGTTTCCAGACTCCTGTTTCTGCCCCTCGGTTTCCAGACTCCTGTTTCTGCCCCTCTGTTTCCAGCCTTCTGATTCTGCCCCTCTGTTTCCAGCCTCCTTTTTCTCCCCCTCTGTTTCCAGACTCCTCTTTCTCCTCCTCTGATTTCAGACTCCTGCTTCTGCCCCACTGTTTCCAGACTCCTGTTTCTCCCCCTCTGTTTCCAGACTCCTGTTTCTGCCCCCCTCTTTCCAGACTCCTGTTTCTGCCCCTCTGTTTCCAGCCTCCTGTTTTTGCCCCTCTGTTTCCAGCCTCCTGTTTCACGCCCTCTGTTTCCAGACTCCTGTTTCTTCCCGTCTGTTTCCAGACTCCTGTTTCTGCCCCTCTGTTTCCAGTCTCCTGTTTCTCCCCCTCTGTTTCCAGCCTCCTGTTTCTGCCCCTCTGTTTCCAGTCTCCTGTTTCTCATCCTCTGTTTCCAGGCACCTGTTTCTCCCCATCTGTTTCCAGACTCCTGTTTCTCCCCCTCTGTTTCCAGACTCCTGTTTCTGCCCCTCTGTTTCCAGACTCCTGTTTCTGCCCCTCTGTTTCCAGACTCCTGTTTCTGCCCCTCTGTTTCCAGCCTCCTGTTTCTCTCCCTCTGTTTCCAGACTCCTGTTTCTCACCCTCTGTTTCCAGACTCCTGTTTCTGCCCCTCTGTTTCCAGACTCCTGTTTCTGCCCCTCTGTTTCCAGCCCCTTGTTTCCCCCCTCTGTTTCCAGACTCCTGTTTCTGCCTCTCAGTTTCCAGACTCTTATTTCTCCCCCTCTGTTTCCAGACTCCTGTTTCTCATCCTCAGTTTCCAGTCTCCTGTTACTGCACCTCTGTTTCCAGACTCCTGTTTCTCCCCCTCTGCTTCCAGACTCCTGTTTCTACCCCTCTGTTTCCAAACTCCTGTTTCTGCCCCTCTGTTTCCAGAGTCCTGTTTCTCACCCTCTATTTCCAGTCTCCTGTTTCTGCCCCTCTGTTTCCAGACTCCTGTTTCTCACCCTCTGTTTCCAGACTCCTGTTTCTGCCCGTCTGTTTCCAGACTCCTGTTTCTACCCCTCTGTTTCCAGACGCCTGTTTCTCCCCTCTGTTTCCAGACTCGTGTTTCTCCCCCTCTGTTTCCAGACTCCTGTTTCTCGCCCCCTGTTTCCAGTCTCCTGTTTCTCCTCCTCTGTTTCCAGACTCCTGTTTCTGCCCCTCTGTTTGCAGCCTCCTCTTTCTGCCCCTCTGTTTCCAGCCTCCTGTTTCTCCCCCTCTGTTTCCAGACTCCTGTTTCTCCCCCTCTGTTTCAAGTCTCCTGTTTCTGCCCCTCTGTTTCCAGACTCCTGTTTCTGCCCCTCTGTTTCCAGACTCCACTTTCTCCTCCTCTGTTTTCAGACTCCTGCTTCTGCCCCACTGTTTCCAGTCTCCTGTTTCTCCCCCTCTGTTTCCAGACTCCTGTTTCTGCCCCACTGTTTCCAGACTCCTGTTTCTGCCCGTCTGTTTCCAGCCACCTGTTTTAGCCCCTCTGTTTCCAGCCTCCTGTTTCTCGCCCTCTGTTTCCAGACTCCTGTTTCTTCCCGTCTGTTTCCAGACGCCTGTTTCTGCCCCTCTGTTTCCAGACTCCTGTTTCTCCCCCTCTGTTTCCAGCCTACTGTTTCTGCCCCTCTGTTTCCAGACTCCTGTTTCTCCCCCTCTGTTTCCAGACTCCTGTTTCTCCCCCTCTGTTTCCAGACTCCTGTTCTCCCCCTCTGTTTCCAGACTCCTGTTTCTCCCCCTCTGTTTCCAAACTCCTGTTTCTCCACCTCTGTTTCCAGACTCCTCTTTCTGCCCCTCTGTTTCCAGCCTCCTGTTTCTGCCCCTCTGTTTCCAGACTCCTGTTTCTCCCCCTCTGTTTCCTGACTCCTGTTTCTGCCCCTCTGTTTCCAGACTCCTGTTTCTGCCCCTCTGTTTCCAGACTCCTGTTTCTCCCCCTCTGCTTCCAGACTCCTGTTTCTACCCCTCTGTTTCCAAACTACTGTTTCTGCCCCTCTGTTTCCAGTCTCCTGTTTCTGCACCTCTGTATCCAGTCTCCTGTTTCTCCCCCTCTGTTTCCAGTCTCCTGATTCTCATCCTCTGTTTCCAGACTCCTGTTTCTGCCCCTCTGTTTCCAGTCTCCTGTTTCTGCCCCTCTGTTTCCAGCCTCCTGTTTCTCGCCCTCTGTTTTCAGACTCCTGTTTCTCCCCCTCTGTTTCCAGACTCCTGTTTCTCACCCTCTGTTTCCAGACTCCTGTTTCTCCCCCTCTGTTTCCAGACTCCTGTTTCTACCCCTCTGTTTCCAGACGCCTGTTTCTCCCCTCTGTTTCCAGACTCGTGTTTCTCCCCCTCTGTTTCCAGACTCCTGTTTCTCGCCCCCTGTTTCCAGTCTCCTGTTTCTCCTCCTCTGCTTCCAGACTCCTTTTTCTGCCCCTCTGTTTGCAGCCTCCTCTTTCTGCCCCTCTGTTTCCAGCCTCCTGTTTCTCCCCCTCTGTTTCCAGACTCCTGTTTCTCCCCCTCTGTTTCCAGACTCCTGTTTCTGCCCCTCTGTTTCCAGACTCCTGTTTCTGCCCCTCTGTTTCCAGCCTTCTGTTTCTGCCCCTCTGTTTCCAGCCCCCTTTTTCTCCCCCTCTGTTTCCAGACTCCTCTTTCTCCTCCTCTGTTTTCAGACTCCTGCTTCTGCCCCACTGTTTCCAGACTCCTGTTTCTCCCCCTCTGTTTCCAGACTCCTGTTCCTGCCCCTCTGTTTCCAGACTCCTGTTTCTTCCCGTCTGTTTCCAGACGCCTGTTTCTGCCCCTCTGTTTCCAGACTCCTGTTTCTCCCCCTCTTTTCCAGCCTCCTGTTTCTGCCCCTCTGTTTCCAGTCTCCTGTTTCTCATCCTCTGTTTCCAGACTCCTGTTTCTCCCCCTCTGTTTCAGACTCCTGTTTCTCACCCGCTGTTTCCAGACTCCTGTTTCTCCCCGTCTATTTCCAATCTCCTGTTTCTCCCCCTCTGTTTCCAAACTCCTGTTTCTGCCCCTCTGTTTCCAGACTCCTGTTTCTCCCCCTCTGTTTCCAGTCTCCTGTTTCTGCCCCTCTGTTTCCAGCCTCCAGTTTCTCTCCCTCTGTTTCCACACTCCTGTTTCTCCCCCTCTGTTTCCACACTCCTGTTTCTGCCCCTCTGTTTCCAGACTCCTGTTTCTGCCCCTCTGTTTCCAGCCCACTGTTTCCCCCCTTTGTTTCCAGACTCTTATTTCTCCCCCTCTGTTTCCAGACTCCTGTTTCTCCTCCTCTGTTTCCAGCCTCCTCTTTCTGACCCTCTTTTTCCAACCTCCTGTTTCTCCCCCTCTGTTTCCAGTCTCCTGATTCTCATCCTCTGTTTCCAGTCTCCTGTTTCTGCCACTCTGTTTCCAGTCTCCTGTTTCTGCCCCTCTGTTTCCAGCCTCCTGTTTCTCGCCCTCTGTTTTCAGACTCCTGTTTCTCCCCCTCTGTTTCCAGACTCCTGTTTCCGCCCCTCTGTTTCCAGACTCCTGTTTCTCCCCCTCTGCTTCCCGACTCCTGTTTCTACCCCACTGTTTCCAAACTCCTGTTTCTGCCCCTCTGTTTCCAGAGTCCTGTTTCTCACCCTCTATTTCCAGTCTCCTGTTTCTGCCCCTCTGTTGCCAGACTCCTGTTTCTACCCCTCTGTTTCCAGACTCCTGTTTCTGCCCGTCTGTTTCCAGACTCCTGTTTCTACCCCTCTGTTTCCAGACGCCTGTTTCTCCCCTCTGTTTCCAGACTCCTGTTTCTCCCCCTCTGTTTCCAGACTCCTGTATCTCGCCCTCTGTTTCCAGTCTCCTGTATCTCCTCCTCTGTTTCCAGACTCCTGTTTCTGCCCCTCTGTTTGCAGCCTCCTCTTTCTGCCCCTCTGTTTCCAGCCTCCTGTTTCTCCCCCTCTGTTTCCAGACTCCTGTTTCTCCCCCTCTGTTTCCAGACTGCTGTTTCTGCCCCTCTGTTTCCAGACTCCTGTTTCTGCCCCTCTGTTTCCAGCCTTCTGATTCTGCCCCTCTGTTTCCAGCCTCCTTTTTCTCCCCCTCTGTTTCCAGACTCCTCTTTCTCCTCCTCTGATTTCAGACTCCTGCTTCTGCCCCACTGTTTCCAGACTCCTGTTTCTCCCCCTCTGTTTCCAGACTCCTGTTTCTGCCCCACTGTTTCCAGACTCCTGTTTCTGCCCCTCTGTTTCCAGCCTCCTGTTTTTGCCCCTCTGTTTCCAGCCTCCTGTTTCACGCCCTCTGTTTCCAGACTCCTGTTTCTTCCCGTCTGTTTCCAGACTCCTGTTTCTGCCCCTCTGTTTCCAGTCTCCTGTTTCTCCCCCTCTGTTTCCAGCCTCCTGTTTCTGCCCCTCTGTTTCCAGTCTCCTGTTTCTCATCCTCTGTTTCCAGGCTCCTGTTTCTCCCCATCTGTTTCCAGACTCCTGTTTCTCCCCCTCTGTTTCCAGACTCCTGTTTCTGCCCCTCTGTTTCCAGACTCCTGTTTCTGCCCCTCTGTTTCCAGCCTCCTGCTTCTCTCCCTCTGTTTCCAGACTCCTGTTTCTCACCCTCTGTTTCCAGACTCCTGTTTCTGCCCCTCTGATTCCAGACTCCTGTTTATGCCCCTCTGTTTCCAGCCCCTTGTTTCCCCCCTCTGTTTCCAGACTCCTGTTTCTGCCTCTCAGTTTCCAGACTCTTATTTCTCCCCCTCTGTTTCCAGACTCCTGTTTCTCATCCTCAGTTTCCAGTCTCCTGTTACTGCACCTCTGTTTCCAGACTCCTGTTTCTCCCCCTCTGCTTCCAGACTCCTGTTTCTACCCCTCTGTTTCCAAACTCCTGTTTCTGCCCCTCTGTTTCCAGAGTCCTGTTTCTCACCCTCTATTTCCAGTCTCCTGTTTCTGCCCCTCTGTTTCCAGACTCCTGTTTCTCACCCTCTGTTTCCAGACTCCTGTTTCTGCCCGTCTGTTTCCAGACTCCTGTTTCTACCCCTCTGTTTCAGGACGCCTGTTTCTCCCCTCTGTTTCCAGACTCGTGTTTCTCCCCCTCTGTTTCCAGACTCCTGTTTCTCGCCCCCTGTTTCCAGTCTCCTGTTTCTCCTCCTCTGTTTCCAGACTCCTGTTTCTGCCCCTCTGTTTGCAGCCTCCTCTTTCTGCCCCTCTGTTTCCAGCCTCCTGTTTCTCCCCCTCTGTTTCCAGACTCCTGTTTCTCCCCCTCTGTTTCAAGTCTCCTGTTTCTGCCCCTCTGTTTCCAGACTCCTGTTTCTGCCCCTCTGTTTCAAGTCTCCTGTTTCTGCCCCACTGTTTCCAGCCTCCTTTTTCTCCCCCTCTGTTTCCAGACTCCTATTTCTCCTCCTCTGTTTTCAGACTCCTGCTTCTGCCCCACTGTTTCCAGTCTCCTGTTTCTCCCCCTCTGTTTCCAGACTCCTGTTTCTGCCCCTCTGTTTCCAGACTCCTGTTTCTGCCCGTCTGTTTCCAGCAACCTGTTTTAGCCCCTCTGTTTCCAGCCTCCTGTTTCTCGCCCTCTGTTTCCAGACTCCTGTTTCTTCCCGTCTGTTTCCAGACGCCTGTTTCTGCCCCTCTGTTTCCAGACTCCTGTTTCTCCCCCTCTGTTTCCAGCCTCCTGTTTCTGCCCCTCTGTTTCCAGACTCCTGTTTCTCCCCCTCTGTTTCCAGACTCCTGTTTCTCCCCCTCTGTTTCCAGACTCCTGTTTCTCCCCCTTTGTTTCCAAACTCCTGTTTCTCCACCTCTGATTCCAGACTCCTCTTTCTGTCCCTCTGTTTCCAGCCTCCTGTTTCTCCCCCTCTGTTTCCAGACTCCTGTTTCTCCCCCTCTGTTTCCAGACTCCTGTTTCTGCCCCTCTGTTTCCAGACTCCTGTTTCTGCCCCTCTGTTTCCAGACTCCTGTTTCTCCCCCTCTGCTTCCAGACTCCTGTTTCTACCCCTCTGTTTCCAAACTACTGTTTCTGCCCCTCTGTTTCCAGACTCCTGTTTCTCCCCCTCTGTTTCCAGCCTCCTGTTTCTGCCCCTCTGTTTCCAGACTCCTGTTTCTCCCCCTCTGTTTCCAGACTCCTGTTTCTCCCCCTCTGTTTCCAGACTCCTGTTTCTCCCCCTCTATTTCCAAACTCCTGTTTCTCCACCTCTGTTTCCAGACTCCTCTTTCTGTCCCTCTGTTTCCAGCCTCCTGTTTCTCCCCCTCTGTTTCCAGGCTCCTGTTTCTCCCCCTCTGTTTCCAGTCTCCTGATTCTCATCCTCTGTTTCCAGACTCCTGTTTCTGCCACTCTGTTTCCAGTCTCCTGTTTCTGCCCCTCTGTTTCCAGCCTCCTGTTTCTCGCCCTCTGTTTTCAGACTCCTGTTTCTCCCCCTCTGTTTCCAGACTCCTGTATCCGCCCCTCTGTTTCCAGACTCCTGTTTCTCCCCCTCTGCTTCCAGACTCCTGTTTCTACCCCTCTGTTTCCAAACTCCTGTTTCTGCCCCTCTGTTTCCAGAGTCCTGTTTCTCACCCTCTATTTCCAGTCTCCTGTTTCTGCCCCTCTGTTTCCAGACTCCTGTTTCTCACCCTCTGTTTCCAGACTCCTGTTTCTGCCCCTCTGTTTCCAGACTCCTGTTTCTCCCCCTCTGTTTCCAGACTCCTGTTTCTACCCCTCTGTTTCCAGACGCCTGTTTCTCCCCTCTGTTTCCAGACTCGTGTTTCTCCCCTCTGTTTCCAGACTCCTGTTTCTCGCCCCCTGTTTCCAGTCTCCTGTTTCTCCTCCTCTGCTTCCAGACTCCTGTTTCTGCCCCTCTGTTTGCAGCCTCCTCTATCTGCCCCTCTGTTTCCAGCCTCCTGTTTCTCCCCCTCTGTTTCCAGACTCCTGTTTCTCCCACTCTGTTTCCAGACTCCTGTTTCTGCCCCTCTGTTTCCAGACTCCTGTTTCTGCCCCTCTGTTTCCAGCCCCCTTTTTCTCCCCCTCTGTTTCCAGACTCCTCTTTCTCCTCCTCTGTTTTCAGACTCCTGCTTCTGCCCCACTGTTTCCAGACTCCTGTTTCTCCCCCTCTGTTTCCAGACTCCTGTTCCTGCCCCTCTGTTTCCAGACTCCTGTTTCTGCCCCTCTGTTTCCAGCCACCTGTTTTTGCCCCTCTGTTTCCAGACTCCTGTTTCTTCCCGTCTGTTTCCAGACGCCTGTTTCTGCCCCTCTGTTTCCAGACTCCTGTTTCTCCCCCTCTTTTCCAGCCTCCTGTTTCTGCCCCTCTGTTTCCAGTCTCCTGTTTCTCATCCTCTGTTTCCAGACTCCTGTTTCACCCCATCTGTTTCCAGACTCCTGTTTCTCCCCCTCTGTTTCCAGACTCCTGTTTCTGCCCCTCTGTTTCAGACTCCTGTTTCTCACCCGCTGTTTCCAGACTCCTGTTTCTCCCCGTCTATTTCCAGACTCCAGTTTCTGCCCCTCTGTTTCCAGACTCCTGTTTCTGCCCCTCTGTTTCCAGCCTCCTGTTTCTCTCCCTCTGTTTCCAGACTCCTGTTTCTGCCCCTCTGTTTCCAGCCCACTGTTTCCCCCCTTTGTTTCCAGACTCTTATTTCTCCCCCTCTGTTTCCAGACTCCTGTTTCTCCTCCTCTGTTTCCAGCCTCCTCTTTCTGACCCTCTTTTTCCAGCCTCCGGTTTCTCCCCTTCTGTTTCCAGTCTCCTGATTCTCATCCTCTGTTTCCAGTCTCCTGTTTCTGCCCCTCTGTTTCCAGACTCCTTTTTCTCATCCTCTGTTTCCAGTCTCCTGTTTCTGCCACTCTGTTTCCAGTCTCCTGTTTCTGCCCCTCTGTTTCCAGCCTCCTTTTTCTCATCCTCTGTTTCCAGTCTCCTGTTTCTGCCACTCTGTTTCCAGTCTCCTGTTTCTGCCCCTCTGTTTCCAGACTCCTGTTTCTGCCCCTCTGTTTGCAGCCTCCTCTTTCTGCCCCTCTGTTTCCAGCCTCCTGTTTCTCCCCCTCTGTTTCCAGACTCCTGTTTCTCCCCCTCTGTTTCCAGACTCCTGTTTCCGCCCCTCTGTTTCCAGACTCCTGTTTCTCCCCCTCTGCTTCCCGACTCCTGTTTCTACCCCACTGTTTCCAAACTCCTGTTTCTGCCCCTCTGTTTCCAGAGTCCTGTTTCTCACCCTCTATTTCCAGTCTCCTGTTTCTGCCCCTCTGTTGCCAGACTCCTGTTTCTACCCCTCTGTTTCCAGACTCCTGTTTCTGCCCGTCTGTTTCCAGACTCCTGTTTCTACCCCTCTGTTTTCAGACGCCTGTTTCTCCCCTCTGTTTCCAGACTCCTGTTTCTCCCCCTCTGTTTCCAGACTCCTGTATCTCGCCCTCTGTTTCCAGTCTCCTGTTTCTCCTCCTCTGTTTCCAGACTCCTGTTTCTGCCCCTCTGTTTGCAGCCTCCTCTTTCTGCCCCTCTGTTTCCAGACTCCTGTTTCTCCCCCTCTGTTTCCAGACTCCTGTTTCTCCCCCTCTGTTTCCAGACTCCTGTTTCTGCCCCTCTGTTTCCAGACTCCTGTTTCTGCCCCTCTGTTTCCAGCCTTCTGATTCTGCCCCTCTGTTTCCAGCCTCCTTTTTCTCCCCCTCTGTTTCCAGACTCCTCTTTCTCCTCCTCTGATTTCAGACTCCTGCTTCTCCCCACTGTTTCCAGACTCCTGTTTCTCCCCCTCTGTTTCCAGACTCCTGTTTCTGCCCCCCTGTTTGCAGACTCCTGTTTCTGCCCCTCTGTTTCCAGCCTCCTGTTTCACGCCCTCTGTTTCCAGACTCCTGTTTCTTCCCGTCTGTTTCCAGACTCCTGTTTCTGCCCCTCTGTTTCCAGTCTCCTGTTTCTCCCCCTCTGTTTCCAGCCTCCTGTTTCTGCCCCGCTGTTTCCAGTCTCCTGTTTCTCATCCTCTGTTTCCAGGCTCCTGTTTCTCCCCATCTGTTTCCAGACTCCTGTTTCTCCCCCTCTGTTTCCAGACTCCTGTTTCTGCCCCTCTGTTTCCAGACTCCTGTTTCTGCCCCTCTGTTTCCAGCCTCCTGCTTCTCTCCCTCTGTTTCCAGACTCCTGTTTCTCACCCTCTGTTTCCATACTCCTGTTTCTGCCCCTCTGTTTCCAGACTCCTGTTTCTGCCCCTCTGTTTCCAGCCCCTTGTTTCCCCCCTCTGTTTCCAGACTCCTGTTTCTGCCTCTCAGTTTCCAGACTCTTATTTCTCCCCCTCTGTTTCCAGACTCCTGTTTCTCATCCTCAGTTTCCAGTCTCCTGTTACTGCACCTCTGTTTCCAGACTCCTGTTTCTCCCCCTCTTCTTCCAGACTCCTGTTTCTACCCCTCTGTTTCCAAACTCCTGTTTCTGCCCCTCTGTTTCCAGACTCCTGTTTCTCACCCTCTGTTTCCAGACTCCTGTTTCTGCCCGTCTGTTTCCAGACTCCTGTTTCTACCCCTCTGTTTCAGGACGCCTGTTTCTCCCCTCTGTTTCCAGACTCGTGTTTCTCCCCCTCTGTTTCCAGACTCCTGTTTCTCGCCCCCTGTTTCCAGTCTCCTGTTTCTCCTCCTCTGTTTCCAGACTCCTGTTTCTGCCCCTCTGTTTGCAGCCTCCTCTTTCTGCCCCTCTGTTTCCAGCCTCCTGTTTCTCCCCCTCTGTTTCCAGACTCCTGTTTCTCCCCCTCTGTTTCAAGTCTCCTGTTTCTGCCCCTCTGTTTCCAGACTCCTGTTTCTGCCCCTCTGTTTCCAGCCTTCTGTTTCTGCCCCACTGTTTCCAGCCTCCTTTTTCTCCCCCTCTGTTTCCAGACTCCTATTTCTCCTCCTCTGTTTTCAGACTCCTGCTTCTGCCCCACTGTTTCCAGTCTCCTGTTTCTCCCCCTCTGTTTCCAGACTCCTGTTTCTGCCCCTCTGTTTCCAGACTCCTGTTTCTGCCCGTCTGTTTCCAGCCACCTGTATTAGCCCCTCTGTTTCCAGCCTCCTGTTTCTCGCCCTCTGTTTCCAGACTCCTGTTTCTTCCCGTCTGTTTCCAGACGCCTGTTTCTGCCCCTCTGTTTCCAGACTCCTGTTTCTCCCCCCCTGTTTCCAGCCTCCTGTTTCTGCCCCTCTGTTTCCAGACTCCTGTTTCTCCCCCTCTGTTTCCAGACTCCTGTTTCTCCCCCTCTGTTTCCAGACTCCTGTTTCTCCCCCTCTGTTTCCAAACTCCTGTTTCTCCACCTCTGTTTCCAGACTCCTCTTTCTGTCCCTCTGTTTCCAGCCTCCTGTTTCTCCCCCTCTGTTTCCAGACTCCTGTTTCTCCCCCTCTGTTTCCAGACTCCTGTTTCTGCCCCTCTGTTTCCAGACTCCTGTTTCTGCCCCTCTGTTTCCAGACTCCTGTTTCTCCCCCTCTGCTTCCAGACTCCTGTTTCTACCCCTCTGTTTCCAAACTACTGTTTCTGCCCCTCTGTTTCCAGACTCCTGTTTCTCCCCCTCTGTTTCCAGCCTCCTGTTTCTGCCCCTCTGTTTCCAGACTCCTGTTTCTCCCCCTCTGTTTCCAGACTCCTGTTTCTCCCCCTCTGTTTCCAGACTCCTGTTTCTCCCCCTCTGTTTCCAAACTCCTGTTTCTCCACCTCTGTTTCCAGACTCCTCTTTCTGTCCCTCTGTTTCCAGCCTCCTGTTTCTCCCCCTCTGTTTCCAGTCTCCTGATTCTCATCCTCTGTTTCCAGACTCCTGTTTCTGCCCCTCTGTTTCCAGTCTCCTGTTTCTGCCCCTCTGTTTCCAGCCTCCTGTTTCTCGCCCTCTGTTTTCAGACTCCTGTTTCTCCCCCTCTGTTTCCAGACTCCTGTATCCGCCCCTCTGTTTCCAGACTCCTGTTTCTCCCCCTCTGCTTCCAGACTCCTGTTTCTACCCCTCTGTTTCCAAACTCCTGTTTCTGCCCCTCTGTTTCCAGAGTCCTGTTTCTCACCCTCTATTTCCAGTCTCCTGTTTCTGCCCCTCTGTTTCCAGACTCCTGTTTCTCACCCTCTGTTTCCAGACTCCTGTTTCTGCCCCTCTGTTTCCAGACTCCTGTTTCTCCCCCTCTGTTTCCAGACTCCTGTTTCTACCCCTCTGTTTCCAGACGCCTGTTTCTCCCCTCTGTTTCCAGACTCGTGTTTCTCCCCCTCTGTTTCCAGACTCCTGTTTCTCGCCCCCTGTTTCCAGTCTCCTGTTTCTCCTCCTCTGCTTCCAGACTCCTGTTTCTGCCCCTCTGTTTGCAGCCTCCTCTATCTGCCCCTCTGTTTCCAGCCTCCTGTTTCTCCCCCTCTGTTTCCAGACTCCTGTTTCTCCCACTCTGTTTCCAGACTCCTGTTTCTGCCCCTCTGTTTCCAGACTCCTGTTTCTGCCCCTCTGTTTCCAGCCCCCTTTTTCTCCCCCTCTGTTTCCAGACTCCTCTTTCTCCTCCTCTGTTTTCAGACTCCTGCTTCTGCCCCACTGTTTCCAGACTCCTGTTTCTCCCCCTCTGTTTCCAGACTCCTGTTCCTGCCCCTCTGTTTCCAGACTCCTGTTTCTGCCCCTCTGTTTCCAGCCACCTGTTTTTGCCCCTCTGTTTCCTGACTCCTGTTTCTTCCCGTCTGTTTCCAGACGCCTGTTTCTGCCCCTCTGTTTCCAGACTCCTGTTTCTCCCCCTCTTTTCCAGCCTCCTGTTTCTGCCCCTCTGTTTCCAGTCTCCTGTTTCTCATCCTCTGTTTCCAGACTCCTGTTTCACCCCATCTGTTTCCAGACTCCTGTTTCTCCCCCTCTGTTTCCAGACTCCTGTTTCTGCCCCTCTGTTTCAGACTCCTGTTTCTCACCCGCTGTTTCCAGACTCCTGTTTCTCCCCGTCTATTTCCAGACTCCAGTTTCTGCCCCTCTGTTTCCAGACTCCTGTTTCTGCCCCTCTGTTTCCAGCCTCCTGTTTCTCTCCCTCTGTTTCCAGACTCCTGTTTCTGCCCCTCTGTTTCCAGCCCACTGTTTCCCCCCTTTGTTTCCAGACTCTTATTTCTCCCCCTCTGTTTCCAGACTCCTGTTTCTCCTCCTCTGTTTCCAGCCTCCTCTTTCTGACCCTCTTTTTCCAGCCTCCGGTTTCTCCCCCTCTGTTTCCAGTCTCCTGATTCTCATCCTCTGTTTCCAGTCTCCTGTTTCTGCCCCTCTGTTTCCAGACTCCTTTTTCTCATCCTCTGTTTCCAGTCTCCTGTTTCTGCCACTCTGTTTCCAGTCTCCTGTTTCTGCCCCTCTGTTTCCAGCCTCCTGTTTCTCGCCCTCTGTTTTCAGACTCCTGTTTCTCCCCCTCTGTTTCCAGACTCCTGTTTCCGCCCCTCTGTTTCCAGACTCCTGTTTCTCCCCCTCTGCTTCCCGACTCCTGTTTCTTCCCCACTGTTTCCAAACTCCTGTTTCTGCCCCTCTGTTTCCAGAGTCCTGTTTCTCACCCTCTATTTCCAGTCTCCTGTTTCTGCCCCTCTGTTGCCAGACTCCTGTTTCTACCCCTCTGTTTCCAGACTCCTGTTTCTGCCCGTCTGTTTCCAGACTCCTGTTTCTACCCCTCTGTTTCCAGACGCCTGTTTCTCCCCTCTGTTTCCAGACTCCTGTTTCTCCCCCTCTGTTTCCAGACTCCTGTATCTCGCCCTCTGTTTCCAGTCTCCTGTTTCTCCTCCTCTGTTTCCAGACTCCTGTTTCTGCCCCTCTGTTTGCAGCCTCCTCTTTCTGCCCCTCTGTTTCCAGCCTCCTGTTTCTCCCCTTCTGTTTCCAGACTCCTGTTTCTCCCCCTCTGCTTCCCGACTCCTGTTTCTTCCCCACTGTTTCCAAACTCCTGTTTCTGCCCCTCTGTTTCCAGAGTCCTGTTTCTCACCCTCTATTTCCAGTCTCCTGTTTCTGCCCCTCTGTTGCCAGACTCCTGTTTCTACCCCTCTGTTTGCAGCCTCCTCTTTCTGCCCCTCTGTTTCCAGCCTCCTGTTTCTCCCCTTCTGTTTCCAGACTCCTGTTTCTCCCCCTCTGCTTCCCGACTCCTGTTTCTTCCCCACTGTTTCCAAACTCCTGTTTCTGCCCCTCTGTTTCCAGAGTCCTGTTTCTCACCCTCTATTTCCAGTCTCCTGTTTCTGCCCCTCTGTTGCCAGACTCCTGTTTCTACCCCTCTGTTTCCAGACTCCTGTTTCTGCCCCTCTGTTTGCAGCCTCCTCTTTCTGCCCCTCTGTTTCCAGCCTCCTGTTTCTCCCCCTCTGTTTCCAGACTCCTGTTTCTCCCCCTCTGTTTCCAGACTCCTGTTTCTGCCCCTCTGTTTCCAGACTCCTTTTTCTCCCCCTCTGTTTCCAGACTCCTCTTTCTCCTCCTCTGATTTCAGACTCCTGCTTCTGCCCCACTGTTTCCAGACTCCTGTTTCTCCCCCTCTGTTTCCAGACTCCTGTTTCTGCCCCCCTGTTTCCAGACTCCTGTTTCTGCCCCTCTGTTTCCAGCCTCCTGTTTTTGCCCCTCTGTTTCCAGCCTCCTGTTTCACGCCCTCTGTTTCCAGCCACCTGTTTCTACCCCTCTGTTTCCAAACTCCTGTTTCTGCCCCTCTGTTTCCAGACTCCTTTTTCTCATCCTCTGTTTCCAGTCTCCTGTTTCTGCCACTCTGTTTCCAGTCTCCTGTTTCTGCCCCTCTGTTTCCAGCCTCCTGTTTCTCGCCCTCTGTTTTCAGACTCCTGTTTCTCCCCCTCTGTTTCCAGACTCCTGTTTCCGCCCCTCTGTTTCCAGACTCCTGTTTCTCCCCCTCTGCTTCCCGACTCCTGTTTCTTCCCCACTGTTTCCAAACTCCTGTTTCTGCCCCTCTGTTTCCAGAGTCCTGTTTCTCACCCTCTATTTCCAGTCTCCTGTTTCTGCCCCTCTGTTGCCAGACTCCTGTTTCTACCCCTCTGTTTCCAGACTCCTGTTTCTGCCCGTCTGTTTCCAGACTCCTGTTTCTACCCCTCTGTTTCCAGACGCCTGTTTCTCCCCTCTGTTTCCAGACTCCTGTTTCTCCCCCTCTGTTTCCAGACTCCTGTATCTCGCCCTCTGTTTCCAGTCTCCTGTTTCTGCCCCTCTGTTTCCAGACTCCTGTTTCTGCCCCTCTGTTTGCAGCCTCCTCTTTCTGCCCCTCTGTTTCCAGCCTCCTGTTTCTCCCCCTCTGTTTCCAGACTCCTGTTTCTCCCCCTCTGCTTCCCGACTCCTGTTTCTTCCCCACTGTTTCCAAACTCCTGTTTCTGCCCCTCTGTTTCCAGAGTCCTGTTTCTCACCCTCTATTTCCAGTCTCCTGTTTCTGCCCCTCTGTTGCCAGACTCCTGTTTCTACCCCTCTGTTTCCAGACTCCTGTTTCTGCCCGTCTGTTTCCAGACTCCTGTTTCTACCCCTCTGTTTCCAGACGCCTGTTTCTCCCCTCTGTTTCCAGACTCCTGTTTCTCCCCCTCTGTTTCCAGACTCCTGTATCTCGCCCTCTGTTTCCAGTCTCCTGTTTCTCCTCCTCTGTTTCCAGACTCCTGTTTCTGCCCCTCTGTTTGCAGCCTCCTCTTTCTGCCCCTCTGTTTCCAGCCTCCAGTTTCTACCCCTCTGTTTCCAGACTCCTGTTTCTGCCCGTCTGTTTCCAGACTCCTGTTTCTACCCCTCTGTTTCCAGACGCCTGTTTCTCCCCCTCTGTTTCCAGTCTCCTGTTTCTCCCCCTCTGTTTCCAGCCTCCTGTTTCTCCCCCTCTGTTTCCAGACTCCTGTTTCTCGCCCTCTGTTTCCAGTCTCCTGTTTCTCCTCCTCTGTTTCCAGACTCCTGTTTCTGCCCCTCTGTTTGCAGCCTCCTCTTTCTGCCCCTCTGTTTCCAGCCACCTGTTTCTCCCCCTCTGTTTCCAGACTCCTGTTTCTGCCCCTCTGTTTCCAGACTCGTGTCTCTGCCCCTCTGTTTCCAGACTCCTGTTTCTGCCCCTCTGTTTCCAGCCTTCTGATTCTGCCCCTCTGTTTCCAGCCTCCTTTTTCTCCCCCTCTGTTTCCAGACTCCTCTTTCTCCTCCTCTGACTTCAGACTCCTGCTTCTGCCCCACTGTTTCCAGACTCCTTTTTCTCCCCCTCTGTTTCCAGACTCCTGTTTCTCCCCCCCTGTTTCCAGACTCCTGTTTCTGCCCCTCTGTTTCCAGCCTCCTGTTTCTGCCCCTCTGTTTCAGACTCCTGTTTCTCCCCCTCTGTTTCCAGACTCCTGTTTCTCCCCCTCTGTTTCCAGACTCCTGTTTCTCCCCCTCTGTTTCCAAACTCCTGTTTCTCCACCTCTGTTTCCAGACTCCTCTTTCTGTCCCTCTGTTTCCAGCCTCCTGTTTCTCCCCCTCTGTTTCCAGTCTCCTGATTCTCATCCTCTGTTTCCAGACTCCTGTTTCTGCCCCTCTGTTTCCAGTCTCCTGTTTCTGCCCCTCTGTTTCCAGCCTCCTGTTTCGCGCCCTCTGTTTTCAGACTCCTGTTTCTCCCCCTCTGTTTCCAGACTCCTGTATCCGCCCCTCTGTTTCCAGACTCCTGTTTCTCCCCCTCTGCTTCCAGACTCCTGTTTCTACCCCTCTGTTTCCAAACTCCTGTTTCTGCCCCTCTGTTTCCAGAGTCCTGTTTCTCACCCTCTATTTCCAGTCTCCTGTTTCTGCCCCTCTGTTTCCAGACTCCTGTTTCTCACCCTCTGTTTCCAGACTCCTGTTTCTGCCCGTCTGTTTCCAGACTCCTGTTTCTCCCCCTCTGTTTCCAGACTCCTGTTTCTACCCCTCTGTTTCCAGACGCCTGTTTCTCCCCTCTGTTTCCAGACTCGTGTTTCTCCCCCTCTGTTTCCAGACTCCTGTTTCTCGCCCCCTGTTTCCAGTCTCCTGTTTCTCCTCCTCTGCTTCCAGACTCCTGTTTCTGCCCCTCTGTTTGCAGCCTCCTCTATCTGCCCCTCTGTTTCCAGCCTCCTGTTTCTCCCCCTCTGTTTCCAGACTCCTGTTTCTCCCACTCTGTTTCCAGACTCCTGTTTCTGCCCCTCTGTTTCCAGACTCCTGTTTCTGCCCCTCTGTTTCCAGCCCCCTTTTTCTCCCCCTCTGTTTCCAGACTCCTCTTTCTCCTCCTCTGTTTTCAGACTCCTGCTTCTGCCCCACTGTTTCCAGACTCCTGTTTCTCCCCCTCTGTTTCCAGACTCCTGTTCCTGCCCCTCTGTTTCCAGACTCCTGTTTCTGCCCCTCTGTTTCCAGCCACCTGTTTTTGCCCCTCTGTTTCCTGACTCCTGTTTCTTCCCGTCTGTTTCCAGACGCCTGTTTCTGCCCCTCTGTTTCCAGACTCCTGTTTCTCCCCCTCTTTTCCAGCCTCCTGTTTCTGCCCCTCTGTTTCCAGTCTCCTGTTTCTCATCCTCTGTTTCCAGACTCCTGTTTCACCCCATCTGTTTCCAGACTCCTGTTTCTCCCCCTCTGTTTCCAGACTCCTGTTTCTGCCCCTCTGTTTCAGACTCCTGTTTCTCACCCGCTGTTTCCAGACTCCTGTTTCTCCCCGTCTATTTCCAGACTCCAGTTTCTGCCCCTCTGTTTCCAGACTCCTGTTTCTGCCCCTCTGTTTCCAGCCTCCTGTTTCTCTCCCTCTGTTTCCAGACTCCTGTTTCTGCCCCTCTGTTTCCAGCCCACTGTTTCCCCCCTTTGTTTCCAGACTCTTATTTCTCCCCCTCTGTTTCCAGACTCCTGTTTCTCCTCCTCTGTTTCCAGCCTCCTCTTTCTGACCCTCTTTTTCCAGCCTCCGGTTTCTCCCCCTCTGTTTCCAGTCTCCTGATTCTCATCCTCTGTTTCCAGTCTCCTGTTTCTGCCCCTCTGTTTCCAGACTCCTTTTTCTCATCCTCTGTTTCCAGTCTCCTGTTTCTGCCACTCTGTTTCCAGTCTCCTGTTTCTGCCCCTCTGTTTCCAGCCTCCTGTTTCTCGCCCTCTGTTTTCAGACTCCTGTTTCTCCCCCTCTGTTTCCAGACTCCTGTTTCCGCCCCTCTGTTTCCAGACTCCTGTTTCTCCCCCTCTGCTTCCCGACTCCTGTTTCTTCCCCACTGTTTCCAAACTCCTGTTTCTGCCCCTCTGTTTCCAGAGTCCTGTTTCTCACCCTCTATTTCCAGTCTCCTGTTTCTGCCCCTCTGTTGCCAGACTCCTGTTTCTACCCCTCTGTTTCCAGACTCCTGTTTCTGCCCGTCTGTTTCCAGACTCCTGTTTCTACCCCTCTGTTTCCAGACGCCTGTTTCTCCCCTCTGTTTCCAGACTCCTGTTTCTCCCCCTCTGTTTCCAGACTCCTGTATCTCGCCCTCTGTTTCCAGTCTCCTGTTTCTCCTCCTCTGTTTCCAGACTCCTGTTTCTGCCCCTCTGTTTGCAGCCTCCTCTTTCTGCCCCTCTGTTTCCAGCCTCCTGTTTCTCCCCTTCTGTTTCCAGACTCCTGTTTCTCCCCCTCTGCTTCCCGACTCCTGTTTCTTCCCCACTGTTTCCAAACTCCTGTTTCTGCCCCTCTGTTTCCAGAGTCCTGTTTCTCACCCTCTATTTCCAGTCTCCTGTTTCTGCCCCTCTGTTGCCAGACTCCTGTTTCTACCCCTCTGTTTCCAGACTCCTGTTTCTGCCCGTCTGTTTCCAGACTCCTGTTTCTACCCCTCTGTTTCCAGACGCCTGTTTCTCAACTCTGTTTCCAGACTCCTGTTTCTCCCCCTCTGTTTCCAGACTCCTGTATCTCGCCCTCTGTTTCCAGTCTCCTGTTTCTCCTCCTCTGTTTCCAGACTCCTGTTTCTGCCCCTCTGTTTGCAGCCTCCTCTTTCTGCCCCTCTGTTTCCAGCCTCCTGTTTCTCCCCCTCTGTTTCCAGACTCCTGTTTCTCCCCCTCTGTTTCCAGACTCCTGTTTCTGCCCCTCTGTTTCCAGACTCCTTTTTCTCCCCCTCTGTTTCCAGACTCCTCTTTCTCCTCCTCTGATTTCAGACTCCTGCTTCTGCCCCACTGTTTCCAGACTCCTGTTTCTCCCCCTCTGTTTCCAGACTCCTGTTTCTGCCCCCCTGTTTCCAGACTCCTGTTTCTGCCCCTCTGTTTCCAGCCTCCTGTTTTTGCCCCTCTGTTTCCAGCCTCCTGTTTCACGCCCTCTGTTTCCAGCCACCTGTTTCTACCCCTCTGTTTCCAAACTCCTGTTTCTGCCCCTCTGTTTCCAGACTCCTTTTTCTCATCCTCTGTTTCCAGTCTCCTGTTTCTGCCACTCTGTTTCCAGTCTCCTGTTTCTGCCCCTCTGTTTCCAGCCTCCTGTTTCTCGCCCTCTGTTTTCAGACTCCTGTTTCTCCCCCTCTGTTTCCAGACTCCTGTTTCCGCCCCTCTGTTTCCAGACTCCTGTTTCTCCCCCTCTGCTTCCCGACTCCTGTTTCTTCCCCACTGTTTCCAAACTCCTGTTTCTGCCCCTCTGTTTCCAGAGTCCTGTTTCTCACCCTCTATTTCCAGTCTCCTGTTTCTGCCCCTCTGTTGCCAGACTCCTGTTTCTACCCCTCTGTTTCCAGACTCCTGTTTCTGCCCGTCTGTTTCCAGACTCCTGTTTCTACCCCTCTGTTTCCAGACGCCTGTTTCTCCCCTCTGTTTCCAGACTCCTGTTTCTCCCCCTCTGTTTCCAGACTCCTGTATCTCGCCCTCTGTTTCCAGTCTCCTGTTTCTGCCCCTCTGTTTCCAGACTCCTGTTTCTGCCCCTCTGTTTGCAGCCTCCTCTTTCTGCCCCTCTGTTTCCAGCCTCCTGTTTCTCCCCTTCTGTTTCCAGACTCCTGTTTCTCCCCCTCTGCTTCCCGACTCCTGTTTCTTCCCCACTGTTTCCAAACTCCAGTTTCTGCCCCTCTGTTTCCAGAGTCCTGTTTCTCACCCTCTATTTCCAGTCTCCTGTTTCTGCCCCTCTGTTGCCAGACTCCTGTTTCTACCCCTCTGTTTCCAGACTCCTGTTTCTGCCCGTCTGTTTCCAGACTCCTGTTTCTACCCCTCTGTTTCCAGACGCCTGTTTCTCCCCTCTGTTTCCAGACTCCTGTTTCTCCCCCTCTGTTTCCAGACTCCTGTATCTCGCCCTCTGTTTCCAGTCTCCTGTTTCTCCTCCTCTGTTTCCAGACTCCTGTTTCTGCCCCTCTGTTTGCAGCCTCCTCTTTCTGCCCCTCTGTTTCCAGCCTCCTGTTTCTACCCCTCTGTTTCCAGACTCCTGTTTCTGCCCGTCTGTTTCCAGACTCCTGTTTCTACCCCTCTGTTTCCAGACGCCTGTTTCTCCCCCTCTGTTTCCAGTCTCCTGTTTCTCCCCCTCTGTTTCCAGCCTCCTGTTTCTCCCCCTCTGTTTCCAGACTCCTGTTTCTCCCCCTCTGTTTCCAGACTCCTGTTTCTCGCCCTCTGTTTCCAGTCTCCTGTTTCTCCTCCTCTGTTTCCAGACTCCTGTTTCTGCCCCTCTGTTTGCAGCCTCCTCTTTCTGCCCCTCTGTTTCCAGCCACCTGTTTCTCCCCCTCTGTTTCCAGACTCCTGTTTCTGCCCCTCTGTTTCCAGACTCGTGTTTCTGCCCCTCTGTTTCCAGACTCCTGTTTCTGCCCCTCTGTTTCCAGCCTTCTGATTCTGCCCCTCTGTTTCCAGCCTCCTTTTTCTCCCCCTCTGTTTCCAGACTCCTCTTTCTCCTCCTCTGACTTCAGACTCCTGCTTCTGCCCCACTGTTTCCAGACTCCTTTTTCTCCCCCTCTGTTTCCAGACTCCTGTTTCTCCCCCCCTGTTTCCAGACTCCTGTTTCTGCCCCTCTGTTTCCAGCCTCCTGTTTTTGCCCCTCTTTTTCCAGCCTCCTGTTTCACGCCCTCTGTTTCCAGACTCCTGTTTCTGCCTCTCAGTTTCCAGACTCCTGTTTCTCAACATCTGTTTCCAGACTCCTGTTTCTGCCCCTCTGTTTCCAGTCTCCTGTTTCTCCCCCTCTGTTTCCAGCCTCCTGTTTCTGCCCCTCTGTTTCCAGTCTCCTGTTTCTCATCCTCTGTTTCCAGGCTCCTGTTTCTCCCCATCTGTTTCCAGACTCCTGTTTCTCCCCCTCTGTTTCCAGACTCCAGTTTCTGCCGCTCTGTTTCCAGGCTCCTGTTTCTCACCCTCTGTTTCTAGACTCCTGTTTCTCCCCCTCTGTTTCCAGTCTCCTTTTTCTGCCCCTCTGTTTCCAGACGCCTGTTTCTCACCCTCTGTTTCCAGACTCCTGTTTCTCCCCCTCAATTTCCACACTCCTGTTTCTGCCCCTCTGTTTCCAGCCTTCTGTTTCTGCCCCTCTGTTTCCAGCCCCCTTTTTCTCCCCCTCTGTTTCCAGACTCCTCTTTCTCCTCCTCTGTTTTCAGACTCCTGCTTCTGCCCCACTGTTTCCAGACTCCTGTTTCTCCCCCTCTGTTTCCAGACTCCTGTTCCTGCCCCTCTGTTTCCAGAGTCCTGTTTCTGCCCCTCTGTTTCCAGCCACCTGTTTTTGCCCCTCTGTTTCCAGACTCCTGTTTCTTCCCGTCTGTTTCCAGACGCCTGTTTCTGCCCCTCTGTTTCCAGACTCCTGTTTCTCCCCCTCTTTTCCAGCCTCCTGTTTCTGCCCCTCTGTTTCCAGTCTCCTGTTTCTCATCCTCTGTTTCCAGACTCCTGTTTCACCCCATCTGTTTCCAGACTCCTGTTTCTCCCCCTCTGTTTCCATACTCCTGTTTCTGCCCCTCTGTTTCAGACTCCTGTTTCTCACCCGCTGTTTCCAGACTCCTGTTTCTCCCCGTCTATTTCCACACTCCTGTTTCTCCCCCTCTGTTTCCAGACTCCTGTTTCTGCCCCTCTGTTTCCAGCCTCCTGTTTCTCTCCCTCTGTTTCCAGACTCCTGTTTCTGCCCCTCTGTTTCCAGCCCACTGTTTCCCCCCTTTGTTTCCAGACTCTTATTTCTCCCCCTCTGTTTCCAGACTCCTGTTTCTCCTCCTCTGTTTCCAGCCTCCTCTTTCTGACCCTCTTTTTCCAGCCTCCGGTTTCTCCCCCTCTGTTTCCAGTCTCCTGATTCTCATCCTCTGTTTCCAGTCTCCTGTTTCTGCCCCTCTGTTTCCAGACTCCTTTTTCTCATCCTCTGTTTCCAGTCTCCTGTTTCTGCCACTCTGTTTCCAGTCTCCTGTTTCTGCCCCTCTGTTTCCAGCCTCCTGTTTCTCGCCCTCTGTTTTCAGACTCCTGTTTCTCCCCCTCAGTTTCCAGACTCCTGTTTCCGCCCCTCTGTTTCCAGACTCCTGTTTCTCCCCCTCTGCTTCCCGACTCCTGTTTCTACCCCACTTTTTCGAAACTCCTGTTTCTGCCCCTCTGTTTCCAGAGTCCTGTTTCTCACCCTCTATTTCCAGTCTCCTGTTTCTGCCCCTCTGTTGCCAGACTCCTGTTTCTACCCCTCTGTTTCCAGACTCCTGTTTCTGCCCGTCTGTTTCCAGACTCCTGTTTCTACCCCTCTGTTTCCAGACGCCTGTTTCTCCCCTCTGTTTCCAGACTCCTGTTTCTCCCCATCTGTTTCCAGACTCCTGTATCTCGCCCTCTGTTTCCAGTCTCCTGTTTCTCCTCCTCTGTTTCCAGACTCCTGTTTCTGCCCCTCTGTTTGCAGCCTCCTCTTTCTGCCCCTCTGTTTCCAGCCTCCTGTTTCTCCCCCTCTGTTTCCAGACTCCTGTTTCTCCCCCTCTGTTTCCAGACTCCTGTTTCTGCCCCTCTGTTTCCAGACTCCTGTTTCTGCCCCTCTGTTTCCAGCCTTCTGATTCTGCCCCTCTGTTTCCAGCCTCCTTTTTCTCCCCCTCTGTTTCCAGACTCCTCTTTCTCCTCCTCTGATTTCAGACTCCTGCTTCTGCCCCACTGTTTCCAGACTCCTGTTTCTCCCCCTCTGTTTCCAGACTCCTGTTTCTGCCCCCCTGTTTCCAGACTCCTGTTTCTGCCCCTCTGTTTCCAGCCTCCTGTTTTTGCCCCTCTGTTTCCAGCCTCCTGTTTCACGCCCTCTGTTTCCAGACTCCTGTTTCTACCCCTCTGTTTCCAAACTCCTGTTTCTGCCCCTCTGTTTCCAGCGTCCTGTTTCTCACCCTCTATTTCCATTCTCCTGTTTCTGCCCCTCTGTTGCCAGACTCCTGTTTCTACCCCTCTGTTTCCAGACTCCTGTTTCTGCCCGTCTGTTTCCAGACTCCTGTTTCTACCCCTCTGTTTCCAGACGCCTGTTTCTCCCCCTCTGTTTCCAGTCTCCTGTTTCTCCCCCTCTGTTTCCAGCCTCCTGTTTCTCCCCCTCTGTTTCCAGACTCCTGTTTCTCCCCCTCTGTTTCCAGACTCCTGTTTCTCGCCCTCTGTTTCCAGTCTCCTGTTTCTCCTCCTCTGTTTCCAGACTCCTGTTTCTGCCCCTCTGTTTGCAGCCTCCTCTTTCTGCCCCTCTGTTTCCAGCCACCTGTTTCTCCCCCTCTGTTTCCAGACTCCTGTTTCTGCCCCTCTGTTTCCAGACTCGTGTTTCTGCCCTTCTGTTTCCAGACTCCTGTTTCTGCCCCTCTGTTTCCAGCCTTCTGATTCTGCCCCTCTGTTTCCAGCCTCCTTTTTCTCCCCCTCTGTTTCCAGACTCCTCTTTCTCCTCCTCTGACTTCAGACTCCTGCTTCTGCCCCACTGTTTCCAGACTCCTTTTTCTCCCCCTCTGTTTCCAGACTCCTGTTTCTCCCCCCCTGTTTCCAGACTCCTGTTTCTGCCCCTCTGTTTCCAGCCTCCTGTTTTTGCCCCTCTGTTTCCAGCCTCCTGTTTCACGCCCTCTGTTTCCAGACTCCTGTTTCTTCCCGTCTGTTTCCAGACTCCTGTTTCTGCCCCTCTGTTTCCAGTCTCCTGTTTCTCCCCCTCTGTTTCCAGCCTCCTGTTTCTGCCCCTCTGTTTCCAGTCTCCTGTTTCTCCTCCTCTGTTTCCAGGCTCCTGTTTCTCCCCATCTGTTTCCAGACTCCTGTTTCTCCCCCTCTGTTTCCAGACTCCAGTTTCTGCCGCTCTGTTTCCAGGCTCCTGTTTCTCACCCTCTGTTTCTAGACTCCTGTTTCTCCCCCTCTGTTTCCAGTCTCCTTTTTCTGCCCCTCTGTTTCCAGACGCCTGTTTCTCACCCTCTGTTTCCAGACTCCTGTTTCTCCCCCTCTGTTTCCACACTCCTGTTTCTGCCCCTCTGTTTCCAGACTCCTGTTTCTACCCCTCTGTTTCGAGACGCCTGTTTCTCACCCTCTGTTTCCAGACTCCTGTTTCTCCCCCTCTGTTTCCAGACTCCTGTTTCTGCCCCTCTGTTTCCAGACTCCTGTTTCTCCCCCTCTGTTTCCAGACTCCTGTTTCTCACCCTCTGTTTCCAGCCTCCTGTTTCTCACCCTCTGTTTCCAGCCTCCTGTTTCTCTCCCTCTGTTTCCAGACTCCTGTTTCTCCCCCTCTGTTTCCAGACTCCTGTTTCTGCCCCCCTGTTTCCAGACTCCTGTTTCTGCCCCTCTGTTTCCAGACTCCTTTTTCTCATCCTCTGTTTCCAGTCTCCTGTTTCTGCCACTCTGTTTCCAGTCTCCTGTTTCTGCCCCTCTGTTTCCAGCCTCCTGTTTCTCGCCCTCTGTTTTCAGACTCCTGTTTCTCCCCCTCTGTTTCCAGACTCCTGTTTCCGCCCCTCTGTTTCCAGACTCCTGTTTCTCCCCCTCTGCTTCCCGACTCCTGTTTCTACCCCACTGTTTCCAAACTCCAGTTTCTGCCCCTCTGTTTCCAGAGTCCTGTTTCTCACCGTCTATTTCCAGTCTCCTGTTTCTGCCCCTCTGTTGCCAGACTCCTGTTTCTCACCCTCTGTTTCCAGACTCCTGTTTCTGCCCGTCTGTTTCCAGACTCCTGTTTCTACCCCTCTGTTTCCAGACGCCTGTTTCTCCCCTCTGTTTCCAGACTCCTGTTTCTCCCCCTCTGTTTCCAGACTCCTGTTTCTCGCCCTCTGTTTCCAGTCTCCTGTTTCTCCTCCTCTGTTTCCAGACTCCTGTTTCTGCCCCTCTGTTTGCAGCCTCCTCTTTCTGCCCCACTGTTTCCAGCCTCCTGTTTCTCCCCCTCTGTTTCCAGACTCCTGTTTCTCCCCCTCTGTTTCCAGACTCCTGTTTCTGCCCCTCTGTTTCCAGACTCCTGTTTCTGCCCCTCTGTTTCCAGCCTTCTGATTCTGCCCCTCTGTTTCCAGCCTCCTTTTTCTCCCCCTCTGTTTCCAGACTCCTCTTTCTCCTCCTCTGATTTCAGACTCCTGCTTCTGCCCGACTGTGTCCAGACTCCTGTTTCTCCCCCTCTGTTTCCAGACTCCTGTTTCTCCCCCCCTGTTTCCAGACTCCTGTTTCTGCCCCTCTGTTTCCAGCCTCCTGTTTTTGCCCCTCTGTTTCCAGCCACCTTTTTCACGCCCTCTGTTTCCAGACTCCTGTTTCTTCCCGTCTGTTTCCAGACTCGTGTTTCTGCCCCTCTGTTTCCAGTCTCCTGTTTCTCCCCCTCTGTTTCCAGCCTCCTGTTTCTGCCCCTCTGTTTCCAGTCTCCTGTTTCTCATCCTCTGTTTCCAGGCTCCTGTTTCTCCCCATCTGTTTCCAGACTCCTGTTTCTCCCCCTCTGTTTCCAGACTCCTGTTTCTGCCCCTCAGTTTCCAGTCTCCTGTTTCTGCCCCTGTGTTTCCAGACTCCTGTTTCTCCCCCTCTGTTTCCAGTCTCCTGTTTCTGCCCCTCTGTTTCCAGCCTCCTGTTTCTGCCCCTCTGTTTCCAGCCTCCTGTTTCTCTCCCTCTGTTTCCAGACTCCTGTTTCTCCCCCTCTGTTTCCAGACTCCTGTTTCTGCCCCTCTGTTTCCAGACTCCTGTTTCTGCCCCTCTGTTTCCAGACCCCTGTTTCCCCCCTCTGTTTCCAGACTCCTGTTTCTGCCTCTCAGTTTCCAGACTCTTATTTCTCCCCCTCTGTTTCCAGACTCCTGTTTCTCATCCTCAGTTTCCAGTCTCCTGTTACTGGACCTCTGTTTCCAGTCTCCTGTTTCTCCCCCTCTGTTTCCAGTCTCCTGATTCTCATCCTCTGTTTCCAGTCTCCTGTTTCTGCCCCTCTGTTTCCAGTCTCCTGTTTCTGCCCCTCTGTTTCCAGCCTCCTGTTTCTCGCCCTCTGTTTTCAGACTCCTGTTTCTCCCCCTCTGTTTCCAGACTCCTGTATCCGCCCCTCTGCTTCCAGACTCCTGTTTCTACTCCTCTGTTTCCAAACTCCTGTTTCTGCCCCTCTGTTTCCAGACTCCTGTTTCTCACCCTCTATTTCCAGTCTCCTGTTTCTGCAACTCTGTTTCCAGACTCCTGTTTCTCACCCTCTGTTTCCAGACTCCTGTTTCTGCCCGTCTGTTTCCAGACTCCTGTTTCTACCCCTCTGTTTCCAGACGCCTGTTTCTCCCCTCTGTTTCCAGACTCGTGTTTCTCCCCCTCTGTTTCCAGACTCCTGTTTCTCGCCCCCTGTTTCCAGTCTCCTGTTTCTCCTCCTCTGTTTCCAGACTCCTGTTTCTGCCCATCTGTTTGCAGCCTCCTCTTTCTGCCCCTCTGTTTCCAGCCTCCTGTTTCTCCCCCTCTGTTTCCAGACTCCTGTTTCTCCCCCTCTGTTTCCAGACTCCTGTTTCTGCCCCTCTGTTTCCAGACTCCTGTTTCTGCCCCTCTGTTTCCAGCCTTCTGTTTCTGCCCCACTGTTTCCAGCCTCCTTTTTCTCCCCCTCTGTTTCCAGACTCCTCTTTCTCCTCCTCTGTTTTCAGACTCCTGCTTCTGCCCCACTGTTTCCAGACTCCTGTTTCTCCCCCTCTGTTTCCAGACTCCTGTTTCTGCCCCTCTGTTTCCAGAGTCCTGTTTCTGCCCGTCTGTTTCCAGCCACCTGTTTTTGCCCCTCTGTTTCCAGCCTCCTGTTTCTCGCCCTCTGTTTCCAGACTCCTGTTTCTTCCCGTCTGTTTCCAGACGCCTGTTTCTGCCCCTCTGTTTCCAGACTCCTGTTTCTCCCCCTCTGTTTCCAGCCTCCTGTTTCTGCCCCTCTGTTTCCAGTCTCCTGTTTCTCATCCTCTGTTTCCAGACTCCTGTTTCACCCCATCTGTTTCCAGACTCCTGTTTCTGCCCCTCTGTTTCCAGACTCCTGTTTCTCACCCTCTGTTTCCAGACTCCTGTTTCTCCCCGTCTATTTCCAGACTCCTGTTTCTCCCGCTCTGTTTCCAAACTCCTGTTTCTGCTCCTCTGTTTCCAGACTCCTGTTTCTGCCCCTCTGTTTCCAGCCTCCTCTTTCTGACCCTCTGTTGCCAGCCTCCTGTTTCTGCCCCTCTGTTTCCATCTTCCTGTTTCTCGCCCTCTGTTTTCAGACTCCTGTTTCTCCCCCTTTGTTTCCAGACTCCTTTTTCTCATCCTCTGTTTCCAGTCTCCTGTTTCTGCCCCTCTGTTTCCAGTCTCCTGTTTCTGCCCCTCTGTTTCCAGCCTCCTGTTTCTCGCCCTCTGTTTTCAGACTCCTGTTTCTCCCCCTCTGTTTCCAAACTCCTGTTTCTGCCCATCTGTTTCCAGAGTCCTGTTTCTCACCCTCTATTTCCAGTCTCCTGTTTCTGCCCCTCTGTTGCCAGACTCCTGTTTCTACCCCACTGTTTCCAGACTCCTGTTTCTCCCCCTCTGTTTCCAGACTCCTGTTTCTCCCCCTCTGTTTCCAGACTCCTGTTTCTGCCCCTCTGTTTCCAGACTCCTTTTTCTCCCCCTCTGTTTCCAGACTCCTCTTTCTCCTCCTCTGATTTCAGACTCCTGCTTCTGCCCCACTGTTTCCAGACTCCTGTTTCTCCCCCTCTGTTTCCAGACTCCTGTTTCTGCCCCCCTGTTTCCAGACTCCTGTTTCTGCCCCTCTGTTTCCAGCCTCCTGTTTTTGCCCCTCTGTTTCCAGCCTCCTGTTTCATGCCCTCTGTTTCCAGCCACCTGTTTCTACCCCTCTGTTTCCAAACTCCTGTTTCTGCCCCTCTGTTTCCAGACTCCTTTTTCTCATCCTCTGTTTCCAGTCTCCTGTTTCTGCCACTCTGTTTCCAGTCTCCTGTTTCTGCCCCTCTGTTTCCAGCCTCCTGTTTCTCGCCCTCTGTTTTCAGACTCCTGTTTCTCCCCCTCTGTTTCCAGACTCCTGTTTCCGCCCCTCTGTTTCCAGACTCCTGTTTCTCCCCCTCTGCTTCCCGACTCCTGTTTCTTCCCCACTGTTTCCAAACTCCTGTTTCTGCCCCTCTGTTTCCAGAGTCCTGTTTCTCACCCTCTATTTCCAGTCTCCTGTTTCTGCCCCTCTGTTGCCAGACTCCTGTTTCTACCCCTCTGTTTCCAGACTCCTGTTTCTGCCCGTCTGTTTCCAGACTCCTGTTTCTACCCCTCTGTTTCCAGACGCCTGTTTCTCCCCTCTGTTTCCAGACTCCTGTTTCTCCCCCTCTGTTTCCAGACTCCTGTATCTCGCCCTCTGTTTCCAGTCTCCTGTTTCTGCCCCTCTGTTTCCAGACTCCTGTTTCTGCCCCTCTGTTTGCAGCCTCCTCTTTCTGCCCCTCTGTTTCCAGCCTCCTGTTTCTCCCCTTCTGTTTCCAGACTCCTGTTTCTCCCCCTCTGCTTCCCGACTCCTGTTTCTTCCCCACTGTTTCCAAACTCCTGTTTCTGCCCCTCTGTTTCCAGAGTCCTGTTTCTCACCCTCTATTTCCAGTCTCCTGTTTCTGCCCCTCTGTTGCCAGACTCCTGTTTCTACCCCTCTGTTTCCAGACTCCTGTTTCTGCCCGTCTGTTTCCAGACTCCTGTTTCTACCCCTCTGTTTCCAGACGCCTGTTTCTCCCCTCTGTTTCCAGACTCCTGTTTCTCCCCCTCTGTTTCCAGACTCCTGTATCTCGCCCTCTGTTTCCAGTCTCCTGTTTCTCCTCCTCTGTTTCCAGACTCCTGTTTCTGCCCCTCTGTTTGCAGCCTCCTCTTTCTGCCCCTCTGTTTCCAGCCTCCTGTTTCTACCCCTCTGTTTCCAGACTCCTGTTTCTGCCCGTCTGTTTCCAGACTCCTGTTTCTACCCCTCTGTTTCCAGACGCCTGTTTCTCCCCCTCTGTTTCCAGTCTCCTGTTTCTCCCCCTCTGTTTCCAGCCTCCTGTTTCTCCCCCTCTGTTTCCAGACTCCTGTTTCTCCCCCTCTGTTTCCAGACTCCTGTTTCTCGCCCTCTGTTTCCAGTCTCCTGTTTCTCCTCCTCTGTTTCCAGACTCCTGTTTCTGCCCCTCTGTTTGCAGCCTCCTCTTTCTGCCCCTCTGTTTCCAGCCACCTGTTTCTCCCCCTCTGTTTCCAGACTCCTGTTTCTGCCCCTCTGTTTCCAGACTCGTGTTTCTGCCCCTCTGTTTCCAGACTCCTGTTTCTGCCCCTCTGTTTCCAGCCTTCTGATTCTGCCCCTCTGTTTCCAGCCTCCTTTTTCTCCCCCTCTGTTTCCAGACTCCTCTTTCTCCTCCTCTGACTTCAGACTCCTGCTTCTGCCCCACTGTTTCCAGACTCCTTTTTCTCCCCCTCTGTTTCCAGACTCCTGTTTCTCCCCCCCTGTTTCCAGACTCCTGTTTCTGCCCCTCTGTTTCCAGCCTCCTGTTTTTGCCCCTCTGTTTCCAGCCTCCTGTTTCACGCCCTCTGTTTCCCGACTCCTGTTTCTTCCCCACTGTTTCCAAACTCCTGTTTCTGCCCCTCTGTTTCCAGAGTCCTGTTTCTCACCCTCTATTTCCAGTCTCCTGTTACTGCCCCTCTGTTGCCAGACTCCTGTTTCTACCCCTCTGTTTCCAGACTCCTGTTTCTGCCCGTCTGTTTCCAGACTCCTGTTTCTACCCCTCTGTTTCCAGACGCCTGTTTCTCCCCTCTGTTTCCAGACTCCTGTTTCTCCCCCTCTGTTTCCAGACTCCTGTATCTCGCCCTCTGTTTCCAGTCTCCTGTTTCTGCCCCTCTGTTTCCAGACTCCTGTTTCTGCCCCTCTGTTTGCAGCCTCCTCTTTCTGCCCCTCTGTTTCCAGCCTCCTGTTTCTCCCCTTCTGTTTCCAGACTCCTGTTTCTCCCCCTCTGCTTCCCGACTCCTGTTTCTTCCCCACTGTTTCCAAACTCCTGTTTCTGCCCCTCTGTTTCCAGAGTCCTGTTTCTCACCCTCTATTTCCAGTCTCCTGTTTCTGCCCCTCTGTTGCCAGACTCCTGTTTCTACCCCTCTGTTTCCAGACTCCTGTTTCTGCCCGTCTGTTTCCAGACTCCTGTTTCTACCCCTCTGTTTCCAGACGCCTGTTTCTCCCCTCTGTTTCCAGACTCCTGTTTCTCCCCCTCTGTTTCCAGACTCCTGTATCTCGCCCTCTGTTTCCAGTCTCCTGTTTCTCCTCCTCTGTTTCCAGACTCCTGTTTCTGCCCCTCTGTTTGCAGCCTCCTCTTTCTGCCCCTCTGTTTCCAGCCTCCTGTTTCTACCCCTCTGTTTCCAGACTCCTGTTTCTGCCCGTCTGTTTCCAGACTCCTGTTTCTACCCCTCTGTTTCCAGACGCCTGTTTCTCCCCCTCTGTTTCCAGTCTCCTGTTTCTCCCCCTCTGTTTCCAGCCTCCTGTTTCTCCCCCTCTGTTTCCAGACTCCTGTTTCTCCCCCTCTGTTTCCAGACTCCTGTTTCTCGCCCTCTGTTTCCAGTCTCCTGTTTCTCCTCCTCTGTTTCCAGACTCCTGTTTCTGCCCCTCTGTTTGCAGCCTCCTCTTTCTGCCCCTCTGTTTCCAGCCACCTGTTTCTCCCCCTCTGTTTCCAGACTCCTGTTTCTGCCCCTCTGTTTCCAGACTCGTGTTTCTGCCCCTCTGTTTCCAGACTCCTGTTTCTGCCCCTCTGTTTCCAGCCTTCTGATTCTGCCCCTCTGTTTCCAGCCTCCTTTTTCTCCCCCTCTGTTTCCAGACTCCTCTTTCTCCTCCTCTGACGTCAGACTCCTGCTTCTGCCCCACTGTTTCCAGACTCCTTTTTCTCCCCCTCTGTTTCCAGACTCCTGTTTCTCCCCCCCTGTTTCCAGACTCCTGTTTCTGCCCCTCTGTTTCCAGCCTCCTGTTTTTGCCCCTCTGTTTCCAGCCTCCTGTTTCACGCCCTCTGTTTCCAGACTCCTGTTTCTGCCTCTCTGTTTCCAGACTCCTGTTTCTCAACATCTGTTTCCAGACTCCTGTTTCTGCCCCTCTGTTTCCAGTCTCCTGTTTCTCCCCCTCTGTTTCCAGCCTCCTGTTTCTGCCCCTCTGTTTCCAGTCTCCTGTTTCTCATCCTCTGTTTCCAGGCTCCTGTTTCTCCCCATCTGTTTCCAGACTCCTGTTTCTCCCCCTCTGTTTCCAGACTCCAGTTTCTGCCGCTCTGTTTCCAGGCTCCTGTTTCTCACCCTCTGTTTCTAGACTCCTGTTTCTCCCCCTCTGTTTCCAGTCTCCTTTTTCTGCCCCTCTGTTTCCAGACGCCTGTTTCTCACCCTCTGTTTCCAGACTCCTGTTTCTCCCCCTCTGTTTCCACACTCCTGTTTCTGCCCCTCTGTTTCCAGCCTTCTGTTTCTGCCCCTCTGTTTCCAGCCCCCTTTTTCTCCCCCTCTGTTTCCAGACTCCTCTTTCTCCTCCACTGTTTTCAGACTCCTGCTTCTGCCCCACTGTTTCCAGACTCCTGTTTCTCCCCCTCTGTTTCCAGACTCCTGTTCCTGCCCCTCTGTTTCCAGAGTCCTGTTTCTGCCCCTCTGTTTCCAGCCACCTGTTTTTGCCCCTCTGTTTCCAGACTCCTGTTTCTTCCCGTCTGTTTCCAGACGCCTGTTTCTGCCCCTCTGTTTCCAGACTCCTGTTTCTCCCCCTCTTTTCCAGCCTCCTGTTTCTGCCCCTCTGTTTCCAGTCTCCTGTTTCTCATCCTCTGTTTCCAGACTCCTGTTTCACCCCATCTGTTTCCAGACTCCTGTTTCTCCCCCTCTGTTTCCATACTCCTGTTTCTGCCCCTCTGTTTCAGACTCCTGTTTCTCACCCGCTGTTTCCAGACTCCTGTTTCTCCCCGTCTATTTCCAGACTCCTGTTTCTCCCCCTCTGTTTCCAGACTCCTGTTTCTGCCCCTCTGTTTCCAGCCTCCTGTTTCTCTCCCTCTGTTTCCAGACTCCTGTTTCTGCCCCTCTGTTTCCAGCCCACTGTTTCCCCCCTTTGTTTCCAGACTCTTATTTCTCCCCCTCTGTTTCCAGACTCCTGTTTCTCCTCCTCTGTTTCCAGCCTCCTCTTTCTGACCCTCTTTTTCCAGCCTCCGGTTTCTCCCCCTCTGTTTCCAGTCTCCTGATTCTCATCCTCTGTTTCCAGTCTCCTGTTTCTGCCCCTCTGTTTCCAGACTCCTTTTTCTCATCCTCTGTTTCCAGTCTCCTGTTTCTGCCACTCTGTTTCCAGTCTCCTGTTTCTGCCCCTCTGTTTCCAGCCTCCTGTTTCTCGCCCTCTGTTTTCAGACTCCTGTTTCTCCCCCTCTGTTTTCAGACTCCTGTTTCTCCCCCTCTGTTTCCAGACACGTGTTTCTCCCCCTCTGCTTCCAGACTCCTGTTTCTACCCCTCTGTTTCCAAACTCCTGTTTCTGCCCCTCTGTTTCCAGAGTCCTGTTTCTCACCCTCTATTTCCAGTCTCCTGTTTCTGCCCCTCTGTTGCCAGACTCCTGTTTCTACCCCACTGTTTCCAGACTCCTGTTTCTGCCCGTCTGTTTCCAGACTCCTGTTTCTACCCCTCTGTTTCCAGACGCCTGTTTCTCCCCTCTGTTTCCAGACTCCTGTTTCTCCCCCTCTGTTTCCAGACTCCTGTATCTCGCCCTCTGTTTCCAGTCTCCTGTTTCTGCCCCTCTGTTTCCAGACTCCTGTTTCTGCCCCTCTGTTTGCAGCCTCCTCTTTCTGCCCCTCTGTTTCCAGCCTCCTGTTTCTCCCCTTCTGTTTCCAGACTCCTGTTTCTCCCCCTCTGCTTCCCGACTCCTGTTTCTTCCCCACTGTTTCCAAACTCCTGTTTCTGCCCCTCTGTTTCCAGAGTCCTGTTTCTCACCCTCTATTTCCAGTCTCCTGTTTCTGCCCCTCTGTTGCCAGACTCCTGTTTCTACCCCTCTGTTTCCAGACTCCTGTTTCTGCCCGTCTGTTTCCAGACTCCTGTTTCTACCCCTCTGTTTCCAGACGCCTGTTTCTCCCCTCTGTTTCCAGACTCCTGTTTCTCCCCCTCTGTTTCCAGACTCCTGTATCTCGCCCTCTGTTTCCAGTCTCCTGTTTCTCCTCCTCTGTTTCCAGACTCCTGTTTCTGCCCCTCTGTTTGCAGCCTCCTCTTTCTGCCCCTCTGTTTCCAGCCTCCTGTTTCTACCCCTCTGTTTCCAGACTCCTGTTTCTGCCCGTCTGTTTCCAGACTCCTGTTTCTACCCCTCTGTTTCCAGACGCCTGTTTCTCCCCCTCTGTTTCCAGTCTCCTGTTTCTCCCCCTCTGTTTCCAGCCTCCTGTTTCTCCCCCTCTGTTTCCAGACTCCTGTTTCTCCCCCTCTGTTTCCAGACTCCTGTTTCTCGCCCTCTGTTTCCAGTCTCCTGTTTCTCCTCCTCTGTTTCCAGACTCCTGTTTCTGCCCCTCTGTTTGCAGCCTCCTCTTTCTGCCCCTCTGTTTCCAGCCACCTGTTTCTCCCCCTCTGTTTCCAGACTCCTGTTTCTGCCCCTCTGTTTCCAGACTCGTGTTTCTGCCCCTCTGTTTCCAGACTCCTGTTTCTGCCCCTCTGTTTCCAGCCTTCTGATTCTGCCCCTCTGTTTCCAGCCTCCTTTTTCTCCCCCTCTGTTTCCAGACTCCTCTTTCTCCTCCTCTGACTTCAGACTCCTGCTTCTGCCCCACTGTTTCCAGACTCCTTTTTCTCCCCCTCTGTTTCCAGACTCCTGTTTCTCCCCCCCTGTTTCCAGACTCCTGTTTCTGCCCCTCTGTTTCCAGCCTCCTGTTTTTGCCCCTCTGTTTCCAGCCTCCTGTTTCACGCCCTCTGTTTCCCGACTCCTGTTTCTTCCCCACTGTTTCCAAACTCCTGTTTCTGCCCCTCTGTTTCCAGAGTCCTGTTTCTCACCCTCTATTTCCAGTCTCCTGTTACTGCCCCTCTGTTGCCAGACTCCTGTTTCTACCCCTCTGTTTCCAGACTCCTGTTTCTGCCCGTCTGTTTCCAGACTCCTGTTTCTACCCCTCTGTTTCCAGACGCCTGTTTCTCCCCTCTGTTTCCAGACTCCTGTTTCTCCCCCTCTGTTTCCAGACTCCTGTATCTCGCCCTCTGTTTCCAGTCTCCTGTTTCTGCCCCTCTGTTTCCAGACTCCTGTTTCTGCCCCTCTGTTTGCAGCCTCCTCTTTCTGCCCCTCTGTTTCCAGCCTCCTGTTTCTCCCCTTCTGTTTCCAGACTCCTGTTTCTCCCCCTCTGCTTCCCGACTCCTGTTTCTTCCCCACTGTTTCCAAACTCCTGTTTCTGCCCCTCTGTTTCCAGAGTCCTGTTTCTCACCCTCTATTTCCAGTCTCCTGTTTCTGCCCCTCTGTTGCCAGACTCCTGTTTCTACCCCTCTGTTTCCAGACTCCTGTTTCTGCCCGTCTGTTTCCAGACTCCTGTTTCTACCCCTCTGTTTCCAGACGCCTGTTTCTCCCCTCTGTTTCCAGACTCCTGTTTCTCCCCCTCTGTTTCCAGACTCCTGTATCTCGCCCTCTGTTTCCAGTCTCCTGTTTCTCCTCCTCTGTTTCCAGACTCCTGTTTCTGCCCCTCTGTTTGCAGCCTCCTCTTTCTGCCCCTCTGTTTCCAGCCTCCTGTTTCTACCCCTCTGTTTCCAGACTCCTGTTTCTGCCCGTCTGTTTCCAGACTCCTGTTTCTACCCCTCTGTTTCCAGACGCCTGTTTCTCCCCCTCTGTTTCCAGTCTCCTGTTTCTCCCCCTCTGTTTCCAGCCTCCTGTTTCTCCCCCTCTGTTTCCAGACTCCTGTTTCTCCCCCTCTGTTTCCAGACTCCTGTTTCTCGCCCTCTGTTTCCAGTCTCCTGTTTCTCCTCCTCTGTTTCCAGACTCCTGTTTCTGCCCCTCTGTTTGCAGCCTCCTCTTTCTGCCCCTCTGTTTCCAGCCACCTGTTTCTCCCCCTCTGTTTCCAGACTCCTGTTTCTGCCCCTCTGTTTCCAGACTCGTGTTTCTGCCCCTCTGTTTCCAGACTCCTGTTTCTGCCCCTCTGTTTCCAGCCTTCTGATTCTGCCCCTCTGTTTCCAGCCTCCTTTTTCTCCCCCTCTGTTTCCAGACTCCTCTTTCTCCTCCTCTGACGTCAGACTCCTGCTTCTGCCCCACTGTTTCCAGACTCCTTTTTCTCCCCCTCTGTTTCCAGACTCCTGTTTCTCCCCCCCTGTTTCCAGACTCCTGTTTCTGCCCCTCTGTTTCCAGCCTCCTGTTTTTGCCCCTCTGTTTCCAGCCTCCTGTTTCACGCCCTCTGTTTCCAGACTCCTGTTTCTGCCTCTCTGTTTCCAGACTCCTGTTTCTCAACATCTGTTTCCAGACTCCTGTTTCTGCCCCTCTGTTTCCAGTCTCCTGTTTCTCCCCCTCTGTTTCCAGCCTCCTGTTTCTGCCCCTCCGTTTCCAGTCTCCTGTTTCTCATCCTCTGTTTCCAGGCTCCTGTTTCTCCCCATCTGTTTCCAGACTCCTGTTTCTCCCCCTCTGTTTCCAGACTCCAGTTTCTGCCGCTCTGTTTCCAGGCTCCTGTTTCTCACCCTCTGTTTCTAGACTCCTGTTTCTCCCCCTCTGTTTCCAGTCTCCTTTTTCTGCCCCTCTGTTTCCAGACGCCTGTTTCTCACCCTCTGTTTCCAGACTCCTGTTTCTCCCCCTCTGTTTCCACACTCCTGTTTCTGCCCCTCTGTTTCCAGCCTTCTGTTTCTGCCCCTCTGTTTCCAGCCCCCTTTTTCTCCCCCTCTGTTTCCAGACTCCTCTTTCTCCTCCACTGTTTTCAGACTCCTGCTTCTGCCCCACTGTTTCCAGACTCCTGTTTCTCCCCCTCTGTTTCCAGACTCCTGTTCCTGCCCCTCTGTTTCCAGAGTCCTGTTTCTGCCCCTCTGTTTCCAGCCACCTGTTTTTGCCCCTCTGTTTCCAGACTCCTGTTTCTTCCCGTCTGTTTCCAGACGCCTGTTTCTGCCCCTCTGTTTCCAGACTCCTGTTTCTCCCCCTCTTTTCCAGCCTCCTGTTTCTGCCCCTCTGTTTCCAGTCTCCTGTTTCTCATCCTCTGTTTCCAGACTCCTGTTTCACCCCATCTGTTTCCAGACTCCTGTTTCTCCCCCTCTGTTTCCATACTCCTGTTTCTGCCCCTCTGTTTCAGACTCCTGTTTCTCACCCGCTGTTTCCAGACTCCTGTTTCTCCCCGTCTATTTCCAGACTCCTGTTTCTCCCCCTCTGTTTCCAGACTCCTGTTTCTGCCCCTCTGTTTCCAGCCTCCTGTTTCTCTCCCTCTGTTTCCAGACTCCTGTTTCTGCCCCTCTGTTTCCAGCCCACTGTTTCCCCCCTTTGTTTCCAGACTCTTATTTCTCCCCCTCTGTTTCCAGACTCCTGTTTCTCCTCCTCTGTTTCCAGCCTCCTCTTTCTGACCCTCTTTTTCCAGCCTCCGGTTTCTCCCCCTCTGTTTCCAGTCTCCTGATTCTCATCCTCTGTTTCCAGTCTCCTGTTTCTGCCCCTCTGTTTCCAGACTCCTTTTTCTCATCCTCTGTTTCCAGTCTCCTGTTTCTGCCACTCTGTTTCCAGTCTCCTGTTTCTGCCCCTCTGTTTCCAGCCTCCTGTTTCTCGCCCTCTGTTTTCAGACTCCTGTTTCTCCCCCTCTGTTTCCAGACTCCTGTTTCCGCCCCTCTGTTTCCAGACTCCTGTTTCTCCCCCTCTGCTTCCCGACTCCTGTTTCTACCCCACTGTTTCCAAACTCCTGTTTCTGCCCCTCTGTTTCCAGAGTCCTGTTTCTCACCCTCTATTTCCAGTCTCCTGTTTCTGCCCCTCTGTTGCCAGACTCCTGTTTCTACCCCTCTGTTTCCAGACTCCTGTTTCTGCCCGTCTGTTTCCAGACTCCTGTTTCTACCCCTCTGTTTCCAGACGCCTGTTTCTCCCCTCTGTTTCCAGACTCCTGTTTCTCCCCATCTGTTTCCAGACTCCTGTATCTCGCCCTCTGTTTCCAGTCTCCTGTTTCTCCTCCTCTGTTTCCAGACTCCTGTTTCTGCCCCTCTGTTTGCAGCCTCCTCTTTCTGCCCCTCTGTTTCCAGCCTCCTGTTTCTCCCCCTCTGTTTCCAGACTCCTGTTTCTCCCCCTCTGTTTCCAGACTCCTGTTTCTGCCCCTCTGTTTCCAGACTCCTGTTTCTGCCCCTCTGTTTCCAGCCTTCTGATTCTGCCCCTCTGTTTCCAGCCTCCTTTTTCTCCCCCTCTGTTTCCAGACTCCTCTTTCTCCTCCTCTGATTTCAGACTCCTGCTTCTGCCCCACTGTTTCCAGACTCCTGTTTCTCCCCCTCTGTTTCCAGACTCCTGTTTCTGCCCCCCTGTTTCCAGACTCCTGTTTCTGCCCCTCTGTTTCCAGCCTCCTGTTTTTGCCCCTCTGTTTCCAGCCTCCTGTTTCACGCCCTCTGTTTCCAGACTCCTGTTTCTACCCCTCTGTTTCCAAACTCCTGTTTCTGCCCCTCTGTTTCCAGCGTCCTGTTTCTCACCCTCTATTTCCATTCTCCTGTTTCTGCCCCTCTGTTGCCAGACTCCTGTTTCTACCCCTCTGTTTCCAGACTCCTGTTTCTGCCCGTCTGTTTCCAGACTCCTGTTTCTACCCCTCTGTTTCCAGACGCCTGTTTCTCCCCCTCTGTTTCCAGTCTCCTGTTTCTCCCCCTCTGTTTCCAGCCTCCTGTTTCTCCCCCTCTGTTTCCAGACTCCTGTTTCTCCCCCTCTGTTTCCAGACTCCTGTTTCTCGCCCTCTGTTTCCAGTCTCCTGTTTCTCCTCCTCTGTTTCCAGACTCCTGTTTCTGCCCCTCTGTTTGCAGCCTCCTCTTTCTGCCCCTCTGTTTCCAGCCACCTGTTTCTCCCCCTCTGTTTCCAGACTCCTGTTTCTGCCCCTCTGTTTCCAGACTCGTGTTTCTGCCCCTCTGTTTCCAGACTCCTGTTTCTGCCCCTCTGTTTCCAGCCTTCTGATTCTGCCCCTCTGTTTCCAGCCTCCTTTTTCTCCCCCTCTGTTTCCAGACTCCTCTTTCTCCTCCTCTGACTTCAGACTCCTGCTTCTGCCCCACTGTTTCCAGACTCCTTTTTCTCCCCCTCTGTTTCCAGACTCCTGTTTCTCCCCCCCTGTTTCCAGACTCCTGTTTCTGCCCCTCTGTTTCCAGCCTCCTGTTTTTGCCCCTCTGTTTCCAGCCTCCTGTTTCACGCCCTCTGTTTCCAGACTCCTGTTTCTTCCCGTCTGTTTCCAGACTCCTGTTTCTGCCCCTCTGTTTCCAGTCTCCTGTTTCTCCCCCTCTGTTTCCAGCCTCCTGTTTCTGCCCCTCTGTTTCCAGTCTCCTGTTTCTCATCCTCTGTTTCCAGGCTCCTGTTTCTCCCCATCTGTTTCCAGACTCCTGTTTCTCCCCCTCTGTTTCCAGACTCCAGTTTCTGCCGCTCTGTTTCCAGGCTCCTGTTTCTCACCCTCTGTTTCTAGACTCCTGTTTCTCCCCCTCTGTTTCCAGTCTCCTTTTTCTGCCCCTCTGTTTCCAGACGCCTGTTTCTCACCCTCTGTTTCCAGACTCCTGTTTCTCCCCCTCTGTTTCCACACTCCTGTTTCTGACCCTCTGTTTCCAGACTCCTGTTTCTACCCCTCTGTTTCCAGACGCCTGTTTCTCACCCTCTGTTTCCAGACTCCTGTTTCTCCCCCTCTGTTTCCAGACTCCTGTTTCTGCCCCTCTGTTTCCAGACTCCTGTTTCTCCCCCTCTGTTTCCAGACTCCTGTTTCTCACCCTCTGTTTCCAGCCTCCTGTTTCTCACCCTCTGTTTCCAGCCTCCTGTTTCTCTCCCTCTGTTTCCAGACTCCTGTTTCTCCCCCTCTGTTTCCAGACTCCTGTTTCTGCCCCCCTGTTTCCAGACTCCTGTTTCTGCCCCTCTGTTTCCAGACTCCTTTTTCTCATCCTCTGTTTCCAGTCTCCTGTTTCTGCCACTCTGTTTCCAGTCTCCTGTTTCTGCCCCTCTGTTTCCAGCCTCCTGTTTCTCGCCCTCTGTTTTCAGACTCCTGTTTCTCCCCCTCTGTTTCCAGACTCCTGTTTCCGCCCCTCTGTTTCCAGACTCCTGTTTCTCCCCCTCTGCTTCCCGACTCCTGTTTCTACCCCACTGTTTCCAAACTCCAGTTTCTGCCCCTCTGTTTCCAGAGTCCTGTTTCTCACCGTCTATTTCCAGTCTCCTGTTTCTGCCCCTCTGTTGCCAGACTCCTGTTTCTCACCCTCTGTTTCCAGACTCCTGTTTCTGCCCGTCTGTTTCCAGACTCCTGTTTCTACCCCTCTGTTTCCAGACGCCTGTTTCTCCCCTCTGTTTCCAGACTCCTGTTTCTCCCCCTCTGTTTCCAGACTCCTGTTTCTCGCCCTCTGTTTCCAGTCTCCTGTTTCTCCTCCTCTGTTTCCAGACTCCTCTTTCTGCCCCTCTGTTTGCAGCCTCCTCTTTCTGCCCCACTGTTTCCAGCCTCCTGTTTCTCCCCCTCTGTTTCCAGACTCCTGTTTCTCCCCCTCTGTTTCCAGACTCCTGTTTCTGCCCCTCTGTTTCCAGACTCCTGTTTCTGCCCCTCTGTTTCCAGCCTTCTGATTCTGCCCCTCTGTTTCCAGCCTCCTTTTTCTCCCCCTCTGTTTCCAGACTCCTCTTTCTCCTCCTCTGATTTCAGACTCCTGCTTCTGCCCGACTGTTTCCAGACTCCTGTTTCTCCCCCTCTGTTTCCAGACTCCTGTTTCTCCCCCCCTGTTTCCAGACTCCTGTTTCTGCCCCTCTGTTTCCAGCCTCCTGTTTTTGCCCCTCTGTTTCCAGCCACCTTTTTCACGCCCTCTGTTTCCAGACTCCTGTTTCTTCCCGTCTGTTTCCAGACTCGTGTTTCTGCCCCTCTGTTTCCAGTCTCCTGTTTCTCATCCTCTGTTTCCAGGCTCCTGTTTCTCCCCATCTGTTTCCAGACTCCTGTTTCTCCCCCTCTGTTTCCAGACTCCTGTTTCTGCCCCTCAGTTTCCAGTCTCCTGTTTCTGCCCCTGTGTTTCCAGACTCCTGTTTCTCCCCCTCTGTTTCCAGTCTCCTGTTTCTGCCCCTCTGTTTCCAGCCTCCTGTTTCTGCCCCTCTGTTTCCAGCCTCCTGTTTCTCTCCCTCTGTTTCCAGACTCCTGTTTCTCCCCCTCTGTTTCCAGACTCCTGTTTCTGCCCCTCTGTTTCCAGACTCCTGTTTCTGCCCCTCTGTTTCCAGACCCCTGTTTCCCCCCTCTGTTTCCAGACTCCTGTTTCTGCCTCTCAGTTTCCAGACTCTTATTTCTCCCCCTCTGTTTCCATACTCCTGTTTCTCATCCTCAGTTTCCAGTCTCCTGTTACTGGACCTCTGTTTCCAGTCTCCTGTTTCTCCCCCTCTGTTTCCAGTCTCCTGATTCTCATCCTCTGTTTCCAGTCTCCTGTTTCTGCCCCTCTGTTTCCAGTCTCCTGTTTCTGCCCCTCTGTTTCCAGCCTCCTGTTTCTCGCCCTCTGTTTTCAGACTCCTGTTTCTCCCCCTCTGTTTCCAGACTCCTGTATCCGCCCCTCTGCTTCCAGACTCCTGTTTCTACTCCTCTGTTTCCAAACTCCTGTTTCTGCCCCTCTGTTTCCAGACTCCTGTTTCTCACCCTCTATTTCCAGTCTCCTGTTTCTGCAACTCTGTTTCCAGACTCCTGTTTCTCACCCTCTGTTTCCAGACTCCTGTTTCTGCCCGTCTGTTTCCAGACTCCTGTTTCTACCCCTCTGTTTCCAGACGCCTGTTTCTCCCCTCTGTTTCCAGACTCGTGTTTCTCCCCCTCTGTTTCCAGACTCCTGTTTCTCGCCCCCTGTTTCCAGTCTCCTGTTTCTCCTCCTCTGTTTCCAGACTCCTGTTTCTGCCCATCTGTTTGCAGCCTCCTCTTTCTGCCCCTCTGTTTCCAGCCTCCTGTTTCTCCCCCTCTGTTTCCAGACTCCTGTTTCTCCCCCTCTGTTTCCAGACTCCTGTTTCTGCCCCTCTGTTTCCAGACTCCTGTTTCTGCCCCTCTGTTTCCAGCCTTCTGTTTCTGCCCCACTGTTTCCAGCCTCCTTTTTCTCCCCCTCTGTTTCCAGACTCCTCTTTCTCCTCCTCTGTTTTCAGACTCCTGCTTCTGCCCCACTGTTTCCAGACTCCTGTTTCTCCCCCTCTGTTTCCAGACTCCTGTTTCTGCCCCTCTGTTTCCAGAGTCCTGTTTCTGCCCGTCTGTTTCCAGCCACCTGTTTTTGCCCCTCTGTTTCCAGCCTCCTGTTTCTCGCCCTCTGTTTCCAGACTCCTGTTTCTTCCCGTCTGTTTCCAGACGCCTGTTTCTGCCCCTCTGTTTCCAGACTCCTGTTTCTCCCCCTCTGTTTCCAGCCTCCTGTTTCTGCCCCTCTGTTTCCAGTCTCCTGTTTCTCATCCTCTGTTTCCAGACTCCTGTTTCACCCCATCTGTTTCCAGACTCCTGTTTCTGCCCCTCTGTTTCCAGACTCCTGTTTCTCACCCTCTGTTTCCAGACTCCTGTTTCTCCCCGTCTATTTCCAGACTCCTGTTTCTCCCGCTCTGTTTCCAAACTCCTGTTTCTGCTCCTCTGTTTCCAGACTCCTGTTTCTGCCCCTCTGTTTCCAGCCTCCTCTTTCTGACCCTCTGTTGCCAGCCTCCTGTTTCTGCCCCTCTGTTTCCATCTTCCTGTTTCTCGCCCTCTGTTTTCAGACTCCTGTTTCTCCCCCTTTGTTTCCAGACTCCTTTTTCTCATCCTCTGTTTCCAGTCTCCTGTTTCTGCCCCTCTGTTTCCAGTCTCCTGTTTCTGCCCCTCTGTTTCCAGCCTCCTGTTACTCGCCCTCTGTTTTCAGACTCCTGTTTCTCCCCCTCTGTTTCCAGACACGTGTTTCTCCCCCTCTGCTTCCAGACTCCTGTTTCTACCCCTCTGTTTCCAAATTCCTGTTTCTGCCCCTCTGTTTCCAGAGTCCTGTTTCTCACCCTCTATTTCCAGTCTCCTGTTTCTGCCCCTCTGTTGCCAGACTCCTGTTTCTACCCCACTGTTTCCAGACGCCTGTTTCTCCCCTCTGTTTCCAGACTCCTGTTTCTCCCCCTCTGTTTCCAGACTCCTGTTTCTCGCCCTCTGTTTCCAGTCTCCTGTTTCTCCTCCTCTGGTTCCAGACTCCTGTTTCTGCCCCTCTGTTTGCAGCCTCCTCTTTCTGCCCCTCTGTTTCCAGCCTCCTGTTTCTCCCCCTCTGTTTCCAGACTCCTGTTTCTCCCCCTCTGATTCCAGACTCCTGTTTCTGCCCCTCTGTTTCCAGACTCCTGTTTCTGCCCCTCTGTTTCCAGCCTTCTGATTCTGCCCCTCTGTTTCCAGCCTCCTTTTTCTCCCCCTCTGTTTCCAGACTCCTCTTTCTCCTCCTCTGATTTCAGACTCCTGCTTCTGCCCCACTGTTTCCAGACTCCTGTTTCTCCCCCTCTGTTTCCAGACTCCTGTTTCTCCCCCCCTGTTTCCAGACTCCTGTTTCTGCCCCTCTGTTTCCAGCCTCCTGTTTTTGCCCCTCTGTTTCCAGCCACCTGTTTCACGCCCTCTGTTTCCAGACTCCAGTTTCTTCCCGTCTGTTTCCAGACTCGTGTTTCTGCCCCTCTGTTTCCAGTCTCCTGTTTCTCCCCCTCTGTTTCCAGCCTCCTGTTTCTGCCCCTCTGTTTCCAGTCTCCTGTTTCTCATCCTCTGTTTCCAGGCTCCTGTTTCTCCCCATCTGTTTCCAGACTCCTGTTTCTCCCCCTCTGTTTCCAGACTCCTGTTTCTGCCCCTCTGTTTCCAGACTCCTGTTTCTGCCCCTGTGTTTCCAGACTCCTGTTTCTCCCCCTCTGTTTCCAGTCTCCTGTTTCTGCCCCTCTGTTTCCAGCCTCCTGTTTCTGCCCCTCTGTTTCCAGCCTCCTGTTTCTCTCCCTCTGTTTCCAGACTCCTGTTTCTCCCCCTCTGTTTCCAGACTCCTGTTTCTGCCCCTCTGTTTCCAGACTCCTGTTTCTGCCCCTCTGTTTCCAGCCCCCTGTTTCCCGCCTCTGTTTCCAGACTCCTGTTTCTGCCTCTCAGTTTCCAGACTCTTATTTCTCCCCCTCTGTTTCCAGACTCCTGTTTCTCATCCTCAGTTTCCAGTCTCCTGTTACTGCACCTCTGTTTCCAGTCTCCTGTTTCTCCCCCTCTGTTTCCAGTCTCCTGATTCTCATCCTCTGTTTCCAGTCTCCTGTTTCTGCCCCTCTGTTTCCAGTCTCCTGTTTCTGCCCCTCTGTTTCCAGCCTCCTGTTTCTCGCCCTCTGTTTTCAGACTCCTGTTTCTCCCCCTCTGTTTCCAGACTCCTGTATCCGCCCCTCTGTTTCCAGACTCCTGTTTCTCCCCCTCTGCTTCCAGACTCCTGTTTCTACTCCTCTGTTTCCAAACTCCTGTTTCTGCCCCTCTGTTTCCAGACTCCTGTTTCTCACCCTCTATTTCCAGTCTCCTGTTTCTGCAACTCTGTTTCCAGACTCCTGTTTCTCACCCTCTGTTTCCAGACTCCTGATTCTGCCCGTCTGTTTCCAGACTCCTGTTTCTACCCCTCTGTTTCCAGACGCCTGTTTCTCCCCTCTGGTCCAGACTCGTGTTTCTCGCCCCCTGTTTCCAGTCTCCTGTTTCTCCTCCTCTGTTTCCAGACTCCTGTTTCTGCCCATCTGTTTGCAGCCTCCTCTTTCTGCCCCTCTGTTTCCAGCCTCCTGTTTCTCCCCCTCTGTTTCCAGACTCCTGTTTCTCCCCCTCTGTTTCCAGACTCCTGTTTCTGCCCCTCTGTTTCCAGACTACTGTTTCTGCCCCTCTGTTTCCAGCCTTCTGTTTCTGCCCCACTGTTTCCAGCCTCCTTTTTCTCCCCCTCTGTTTCCAGACTCCTCTTTCTCCTCCTCTGTTTTCAGACTCCTGCTTCTGCCCCACTGTTTCCAGACTCCTGTTTCTCCCCCTCTGTTTCCAGACTCCTGTTTCTGCCCCTCTGTTTCCAGAGTCCTGTTTCTGCCCGTCTGTTTCCAGCCACCTGTTTTTGCCCCTCTGTTTCCAGCCGCCTGTTTCTCGCCCTCTGTTTCCAGACTCCTGTTTCTTCCCGTCTGTTTCCAGACGCCTGTTTCTGCCCCTCTGTTTCCAGACTCCTGTTTCTCCCCCTCTGTTTCCAGCCTCCTGTTTCTGCCCCTCTGTTTCCAGTCTCCTGTTTCTCATCCTCTGTTTCCAGACTCCTGTTTCACCCCATCTGTTTCCAGACTCCTGTTTCTGCCCCTCTGTTTCCAGACTCCTGTTTCTCACCCTCTGTTTCCAGACTCCTGTTTCTCCCCGTCTATTTCCAGACTCCTGTTTCTCCCGCTCTGTTTCCAAACTCCTGTTTCTGCCCCTCTGTTTCCAGACTCCTGTTTCTCCCCCTCAGTTTCCAGCCTCCTGTTTCTGCCCCTCTGTTTCCAGCCTCCTGTTTCTGCCCCTCTGTTTCCAGCCTCCTGTTTCTCTCCCTCTGTTTCCAGACTCCTGTTTCTCCCCCTCTGTTTCCAGACTCCTGTTTCTGCCCCTCTGTTTCCAGCCCCCTGTTTCCCCCCTCTGTTTCCAGACTCCTGTTTCTGCCTCTCAGTTTCCAGACTCTTATTACTCCCCCTCTGTTTCCAGACTCCTGTTTCTGCTCCTCTGTTTCCAGACTCCTGTTTCTGCCCCTCTGTTTCCAGCCTCCTCTTTCTGACCCTCTGTTTGCCAGCCTCCTGTTTCTGCCCCTCTGTTTCCACCTTCCTGTTTCTCGCCCTCTGTTTTCAGACTCCAGTTTCTCCCCCTTTGTTTCCAGACTCCTTTTTCTCATCCTCTGTTTCCAGTCTCCTGTTTCTGCCCCTCTGTTTCCAGTCTCCTGTTTCTGCCCCTCTGTTTCCAGCCTCCTGTTTCTCGCCCTCTGTTTTCAGACTCCTGTTTCTCCCCCTCTGTTTCCAGACACCTGTTTCTCCCCCTCTGCTTCCAGACTCCTGTTTCTACCCCTCTGTTTCCAAACTCCTGTTTCTGCCCCTCTGTTTCCAGAGTCCTGTTTCTCACCCTCTATTTCCAGACTCCTGTTTCTACCCCACTGTTTCCATTCTCCTGTTTCTGCCCGTCTGTTTCCAGACTCCTGTTTCTACCCCTCTGTTTCCAGACGCCTGTTTCTCCCCTCTGTTTCCAGACTCCTGTTTCTCCCCCTCTGTTTCCAGACTCCTGAATCTCGCCCTCTGTTTCCAGTCTCCTGTTTCTCCTCCTCTGTTTCCAGACTCCTGTTTCTGCCCCTCTGTTTGCAGCCTCCTCTTTCTGCCCCTCTGTTTCCAGCCTCCTGTTTCTCCCCCTCTGTTTCCAGACTCCTGTTTCTGCCCCTCTGTTTCCAGACTCCTGTTTCTGCCCCTCTGTTTCCAGACTCCTGTTTCTGCCCCTCTGTTTCCAGCCTTCTGATTCTGCCCCTCTGTTTCCAGCCTACTTTTTCTCCCCCTCTGTTTCCAGACTCCTCTTTCTCCTCCTCTGATTTCAGACGCCTGCTTCTGCCCCACTGTTTCCAGACTCCTTTTTCTCCCCCTCTGTTTCCAGACTCCTGTTTCTCCCCCCCTGTTTCCAGACTCCTGTTTCTGCCCCTCTGTTTCCAGCCTCCTGTTTTTGCCCCTCTGTTTCCAGCCTCCTGTTTCACGCCCTCTGTATCCAGACTCCTGTTTCTGCACCTCTGTTTCCAGACTCCTGTTTCTGCCCCTCTGTTTCCAGACTCCTGTTTCTCCCCCTCTGTTTCCAGTCTCCTGTTTCTGCCCCTCTGTTTCCAGCCTCCAGTTTCTGCCCCTCTGTTTCCAGCCTCCTGTTTCTCTCCCTCTGTTTCCAGACTCCTGTTTCTCCCCGTCTGTTTCCAGACTCCTGTTTCTGCCCCTCTGTTTCCAGACTCCTGTTTCTGCCCCTCTGTTTCCAGACTCCTGTTTCTCCCCCTCTGTTTCCAGACTCCTGTTTCTCCCCCTCTGTTTCCAGACTCCTGTTTCTGCCCCTCTGTTTCCAGACTCCTGTTTCTGCCCCTCTGTTTCCAGCCTTCTGTTTCTGCCCCACTGTTTCCAGCCTCCTTTTTCTCCCCCTCTGTTTCCAGACTCCTCTTTCTCCTCCTCTGTTTTCAGACTCCTGCTTCTGCCCCACTGTTTCCAGACTCCTGTTTCTCCCCCTCTGTTTCCAGACTCCTGTTTCTGCCCCTCTGTTTCCAGAGTCCTGTTTCTGCCCGTCTGTTTCCAGCCACCTGTTTTGGCCCTCTGTTTCCAGCCTCCTGTTTCTCGCCCTCTGTTTCCAGACTCCTGTTTCTTCCCATCTGTTTCCAGACGCCTGTTTCTGCCCCTCTGTTTCCAGACTCCTGTTTCTCCCCCTCTGTTTCCAGCCTCCTGTTTCTGCCCCTCTGTTTCCAGTCTCCTGTTTCTCATCCTCTGTTTCCAGACTCCTGTTTCACCCCATCTGTTTCCAGACTCCTGTTTCTGCCCCTCTGTTTCCAGACTCCTGTTTCTCACCCCCTGTTTCCAGACTCCTGTTTCTCCCCGTCTATTTCCAGACTCCTGTTTCTCCCGCTCTGTTTCCAAACTCCTGTTTCTGCTCCTCTGTTTCCAGACTCCTGTTTCTGCCCCTCTGTTTCCAGCCTCCTCTTTCTGACCCTCTGTTGCCAGCCTCCTGTTTCTGCCCCTCTGTTTCCATCTTCCTGTTTCTCGCCCTCTGTTTTCAGACTCCTGTTTCTCCCCCTTTGTTTCCAGACACCTTTTTCTCATCCTCTGTTTCCAGTCTCCTGTTTCTGCCCCTCTGTTTCCAGTCTCCTGTTTCTGCCCCTCTGTTTCCAGCCTCCTGTTTCTCGCCCTCTGTTTTCAGACTCCTGTTTCTCCCCCTCTGTTTCCAGACACGTGTTTCTCCCCCTCTGCTTCCAGACTCCTGTTTCTACCCCTCTGTTTCCAAACTCCTGTTTCTGCCCCTCTGTTTCCAGAGTCCTGTTTCTCACCCTCTATTTCCAGTCTCCTGTTTCTGCCCCTCTGTTGCCAGACTCCTGTTTCTACCCCACTGTTTCCAGACTCCTGTTTCTGCCCGTCTGTTTCCAGACTCCTGTTTCTACCCCTCTGTTTCCAGACGCCTGTTTCTCCCCTCTGTTTCCAGACTCCTGTTTCTCCCCCTCTGTTTCCAGACTCCTGTTACTCGCCCTCTGTTTCCAGTCTCCTGTTTCTCCTCCTCTGGTTCCAGACTCCTGTTTCTGCCCCTCTGTTTGCAGCCTCCTCTTTCTGCCCCTCTGTTTCCAGCCTCCTGTTTCTCCCCCTCTGTTTCCAGACTCCTGTTTCTCCCCCTCTGTTTCCAGACTCCTGTTTCTGCCCCTCTGTTTCCAGACTCCTGTTTCTGCCCCTCTGTTTCCAGCCTTCTGATTCTGCCCCTCTGTTTCCAGCCTCCTTTTTCTCCCCCTCTGTTTCCAGACTCCTCTTTCTCCTCCTCTGATTTCAGACTCCTGCTTCTGCCCCACTGTTTCCAGACTCCTGTTTCTCGCCCCCTGTTTCCAGACTCCTGTTTCTGCCCCTCTGTTTCCAGCCTCCTGTTTATGCCCCTCTGTTTCCAGCCACCTGTTTCACGCCCTCTGTTTCCAGACTCCAGTTTCTTCCCGTCTGTTTTCAGACTCGTGTTTCTGCCCCTCTGTTTCCAGTCTCCTGTTTCTCCCCCTCTGTTTCCAGCCTCCTGTTTCTGCCCCTCTGTTTCCAGTCTCCTGTTTCTCATCCTCTGTTTCCAGGCTCCTGTTACTCCCCATCTGTTTCCAGACTCCTGTTTCTCCCCCTCTGTTTCCAGACTCCTGTTTCTGCCCCTCTGTTTCCAGACTCCTGTTTCTGCCCCTGTGTTTCCAGACTCCTGTTTCTCCCCCTCTGTTTCCAGTCTCCTGTTTCTGCCCCTCTGTTTCCAGCCTCCTGTTTCTGCCCCTCTGTTTCCAGCCTCCTGTTTCTCTCCCTCTGTTTCCAGACTCCTGTTTCTCCCCCTCTGTTTCCAGACTCCTGTTTCTGCCCCTCTGTTTCCAGACTCCTGTTTCTGCCCCTCTGTTTCCAGCCCCCTGTTTCCCGCCTCTGTTTCCAGACTCCTGTTTCTGCCTCTCAGTTTCCAGACTCTTATTTCTCCCCCTCTGTTTCCAGACTCCTGTTTCTCATCCTCAGTTTCCAGTCTCCTGTTACTGCACCTCTGTTTCCAGTCTCCTGTTTCTCCCCCTCTGTTTCCAGTCTCCTGATTCTCATCCTCTGTTTCCAGTCTCCTGTTTCTGCCCCTCTGTTTCCAGTCTCCTGTTTCTGCCCCTCTGTTTCCAGCCTCCTGTTTCTCGCCCTCTGTTTTCAGACTCCTGTTTCTCCCCCTCTGTTTCCAGACTCCTGTATCCGCCCCTCTGTTTCCAGACTCCTGTTTCTCCCCCTCTGCTTCCAGACTCCTGTTTCTACTCCTCTGTTTCCAAACTCCTGTTTCTGCCCCTCTGTTTCCAGACTCCTGTTTCTCACCCTCTATTTCCAGTCTCCTGTTTCTGCAACTCTGTTTCCAGACTCCTGTTTCTCACCCTCTGTTTCCAGACTCCAGTTTCTGCCCGTCTGTTTCCAGACTCCTGTTTCTACCCCTCTGTTTCCAGACGCCTGTTTCTCCCCTCTGGTCCAGACTCGTGTTTCTCGCCCCCTGTTTCCAGTCTCCTGTTTCTCCTCCTCTGTTTCCAGACTCCTGTTTCTGCCCATCTGTATGCAGCCTCCTCTTTCTGCCCCTCTGTTTCCAGCCTCCTGTTTCTCCCCCTCTGTTTCCAGACTCCTGTTTCTCCCCCTCTGTTTCCAGACTCCTGTTTCTGCCCCTCTGTTTCCAGACTACTGTTTCTGCCCCTCTGTTTCCAGCCTTCTGTTTCTGCCCCACTGTTTCCAGCCTCCTTTTTCTCCCCCTCTGTTTCCAGACTCCTCTTTCTCCTCCTCTGTTTTCAGACTCCTGCTTCTGCCCCACTGTTTCCAGACTCCTGTTTCTCCCCCTCTGTTTCCAGACTCCTGTTTCTGCCCCTCTGTTTCCAGAGTCCTGTTTCTGCCCGTCTGTTTCCAGCCACCTGTTTTTGCCCCTCTGTTTCCAGCCGCCTGTTTCTCGCCCTCTGTTTCCAGACTCCTGTTTCTTCCCGTCTGTTTCCAGACGCCTGTTTCTGCCCCTCTGTTTCCAGCCTCCTGTTTCTGCCCCTCTGTTTCCAGTCTCCTGTTTCTCATCCTCTGTTTCCAGACTCCTGTTTCACCCCATCTGTTTCCAGACTCCTGTTTCTGCCCCTCTGTTTCCAGACTCCTGTTTCTCACCCTCTGTTTCCAGACTCCTGTTTCTCCCCGTCTATTTCCAGACTCCTGTTTCTCCCGCTCTGTTTCCAAACTCCTGTTTCTGCCCCTCTGTTTCCAGACTCCTGTTTCTCCCCCTCAGTTTCCAGCCTCCTGTTTCTGCCCCTCTGTTTCCAGCCTCCTGTTTCTGCCCCTCTGTTTCCAGCCTCCTGTTTCTCTCCCTCTGTTTCCAGACTCCTGTTTCTCCCCCTCTGTTTCCAGACTCCTGTTTCTGCCCCTCTGTTTCCAGCCCCCTGTTTCCCCCCTCTGTTTCCAGACTCCTGTTTCTGCCTCTCAGTTTCCAGACTCTTATTACTCCCCCTCTGTTTCCAGACTCCTGTTTCTGCTCCTCTGTTTCCAGACTCCTGTTTCTGCCCCTCTGTTTCCAGCCTCCTCTTTCTGACCCTCTGTTTGCCAGCCTCCTGTTTCTGCCCCTCTGTTTCCATCTTCCTGTTTCTCGCCCTCTGTTTTCAGACTCCAGTTTCTCCCCCTTTGTTTCCAGACTCCTTTTTCTCATCCTCTGTTTCCAGTCTCCTGTTTCTGCCCCTCTGTTTCCAGTCTCCTGTTTCTGCCCCTCTGTTTCCAGCCTCCTGTTTCTCGCCCTCTGTTTTCAGACTCCTGTTTCTCCCCCTCTGTTTCCAGACACCTGTTTCTCCCCCTCTGCTTCCAGACTCCTGTTTCTACCCCTCTGTTTCCAAACTCCTGTTTCTGCCCCTCTGTTTCCAGAGTCCTGTTTCTCACCCTCTATTTCCAGACTCCTGTTTCTACCCCACTGTTTCCATTCTCCTGTTTCTGCCCGTCTGTTTCCAGACTCCTGTTTCTACCCCTCTGTTTCCAGACGCCTGTTTCTCCCCTCTGTTTCCAGACTCCTGTTTCTCCCCCTCTGTTTCCAGACTCCTGAATCTCGCCCTCTGTTTCCAGTCTCCTGTTTCTCCTCCTCTGTTTCCAGACTCCTGTTTCTGCCCCTCTGTTTGCAGCCTCCTCTTTCTGCCCCTCTGTTTCCAGCCTCCTGTTTCTCCCCCTCTGTTTCCAGACTCCTGTTTCTCCCCCTCTGTTTCCAGACTCCTGTTTCTGCCCCTCTGTTTCCAGACTCCTGTTTCTGCCCCTCTGTTTCCAGCCTTCTGATTCTGCCCCTCTGTTTCCAGCCTACTTTTTCTCCCCCTCTGTTTCCAGACTCCTCTTTCTCCTCCTCTGATTTCAGACGCCTGCTTCTGCCCCACTGTTTCCAGACTCCTTTTTCTCCCCCTCTGTTTCCAGACTCCTGTTTCTCCCCCCCTGTTTCCAGACTCCTGTTTCTGCCCCTCTGTTTCCAGCCTCCTGTTTTTGCCCCTCTGTTTCCAGCCTCCTGTTTCACGCCCTCTGTTTCCAGACTCCTGTTTCTGCACCTCTGTTTCCAGACTCCTGTTTCTGCCCCTCTGTTTCCAGACTCCTGTTTCTCCCCCTCTGTTTCCAGTCTCCTGTTTCTGCCCCTCTGTTTCCAGCCTCCTGTTTCTGCCCCTCTGTTTCCAGCCTCCTGTTTCTCTCCCTCTGTTTCCAGACTCCTGTTTCTCCCCCTCTGTTTCCAGACTCCTGTTTCTGCCCCTCTGTTTCCAGACTCCTGTTTCTGCCCCTCTGTTTCCAGCCCCCTGTTTCCCCCCTCTGTTTCCAGACTCCTGTTTCTGCCTCTCAGTTTCCAGACTCTTATTTCTCCCCCTCTGTTTCCAGACTCCTGTTTCTCATCCTCAGTTTCCAGTCTCCTGTTTCTGCCCCTCTGTTTCCAGACTCCTGTTTCTGCCCCTCTGTTTCCAGCCTCCTGTTTCTCGCCCTCTGTTTTCAGACTCCTGTTTCTCCCCCTCTGTTTCCAGACTCCTGTATCCGCCCCTCTGTTTCCAGACTCCTGTTTCTCCCCCTCTGCTTCCAGACTCCTGTTTCTACCCCTCTGTTTCCAAACTCCTGTTTCTGCCCCTCTGTTTCCAGAGTCCTGTTTCTCACCCTCTATTTCCAGTCTCCTGTTTCTGCCCCTCTGTTGCCAGACTCCTGTTTCTACCCCTCTGTTTCCAGACTCCTGTTTCTGCCCGTCTGTTTCCAGACTCCTGTTTCTACCCCTCTGTTTCCAGACGCCTGTTTCTCCCCTCTGTTTCCAGACTCCTGTTTCTCCCCATCTGTTTCCAGACTCCTGTATCTCGCCCTCTGTTTCCAGTCTCCTGTTTCTCCTCCTCTGTTTCCAGACTCCTGTTTCTGCCCCTCTGTTTGCAGCCTCCTCTTTCTGCCCCTCTGTTTCCAGCCTCCTGTTTCTCCCCCTCTGTTTCCAGACTCCTGTTTCTCCCCCTCTGTTTCCAGACTCCTGTTTCTGCCCCTCTGTTTCCAGACTCCTGTTTCTGCCCCTCTGTTTCCAGCCTTCTGATTCTGCCCCTCTGTTTCCAGCCTCTTTTTCTCCCCCTCTGTTTCCAGACTCCTCTTTCTCCTCCTCTGATTTCAGACTCCTGCTTCTGCCCCACTGTTTCCAGACTCCTGTTTCTCCCCCTCTGTTTCCAGACTCCTGTTTCTGCCCCCCTGTTTCCAGACTCCTGTTTCTGCCCCTCTGTTTCCAGCCTCCTGTTTTTGCCCCTCTGTTTCCAGCCTCCTGTTTCACGCCCTCTGTTTCCAGACTCCTGTTTCTACCCCTCTGTTTCCAAACTCCTGTTTCTGCCCCTCTGTTTCCAGCGTCCTGTTTCTCACCCTCTATTTCCAGTCTCCTGTTTCTGCCCCTCTGTTGCCAGACTCCTGTTTCTACCCCTCTGTTTCCAGACTCCTGTTTCTGCCCGTCTGTTTCCAGACTCCTGTTTCTACCCCTCTGTTTCCAGACGCCTGTTTCTCCCCCTCTGTTTCCAGTCTCCTGTTTCTCCCCCTCTGTTTCCAGCCTCCTGTTTCTCCCCCTCTGTTTCCAGACTCCTGTTTCTCCCCCTCTGTTTCCAGACTCCTGTTTCTCGCCCTCTGTTTCCAGTCTCCTGTTTCTCCTCCTCTGTTTCCAGACTCCTGTTTCTGCCCCTCTGTTTGCAGCCTCCTCTTTCTGCCCCTCTGTTTCCAGCCACCTGTTTCTCCCCCTCTGTTTCCAGACTCCTGTTTCTGCCCCTCTGTTTCCAGACTCGTGTTTCTGCCCCTCTGTTTCCAGACTCCTGTTTCTGCCCCTCTGTTTCCAGCCTTCTGATTCTGCCCCTCTGTTTCCAGCCTCCTTTTTCTCCCCCTCTGTTTCCAGACTCCTCTTTCTCCTCCTCTGACTTCAGACTCCGGCTTCTGCCCCACTGTTTCCAGACTCCTTTTTCTCCCCCTCTGTTTCCAGACTCCTGTTTCTCCCCCCCTGTTTCCAGACTCCTGTTTCTGCCCCTCTGTTTCCAGCCTCCTGTTTTTGCCCCTCTGTTTCCAGCCTCCTGTTTCACGCCCTCTGTTTCCAGACTCCTGTTTCTTCCCGTCTGTTTCCAGACTCCTGTTTCTGCCCCTCTGTTTCCAGTCTCCTGTTTCTCCCCCTCTGTTTCCAGCCTCCTGTTTCTGCCCCTCTGTTTCCAGTCTCCTGTTTCTCATCCTCTGTTTCCAGGCTCCTGTTTCTCCCCATCTGTTTCCAGACTCCTGTTTCTCCCCCTCTGTTTCCAGACTCCAGTTTCTGCCGCTCTGTTTCCAGGCTCCTGTTTCTCACCCTCTGTTTCTAGACTCCTGTTTCTCCCCCTCTGTTTCCAGTCTCCTTTTTCTGCCCCTCTGTTTCCAGACGCCTGTTTCTCACCCTCTGTTTCCAGACTCCTGTTTCTCCCCCTCTGTTTCCACACTCCTGTTTCTGCCCCTCTGTTTCCAGACTCCTGTTTCTACCCCTCTGTTTCCAGACGCCTGTTTCTCACCCTCTGTTTCCAGACTCCTGTTTCTCCCCCTCTGTTTCCAGACTCCTGTTTCTGCCCCTCTGTTTCCAGACTCCTGTTTCTCCCCCTCTGTTTCCAGACTCCTGTTTCTGCCCCTCTGTTTCCAGACTCCTTTTTCTCATCCTCTGTTTCCAGTCTCCTGTTTCTGCCACTCTGTTTCCAGTCTCCTGTTTCTGCCCCTCTGTTTCCAGCCTCCTGTTTCTCGCCCTCTGTTTTCAGACTCCTGTTTCTCCCCCTCTGTTTCCAGACTCCTGTTTCCGCCCCTCTGTTTCCAGACTCCTGTTTCTCCCCCTCTGCTTCCCGACTCCTGTTTCTACCCCACTGTTTCCAAACTCCAGTTTCTGCCCCTCTGTTTCCAGAGTCCTGTTTCTCACCGTCTATTTCCAGTCTCCTGTTTCTGCCCCTCTGTTGCCAGACTCCTGTTTCTCACCCTCTGTTTCCAGACTCCTGTTTCTGCCCGTCTGTTTCCAGACTCCTGTTTCTACCCCTCTGTTTCCAGACGCCTGTTTCTCCCCTCTGTTTCCAGACTCCTGTTTCTCCCCCTCTGTTTCCAGACTCCTGTTTCTCGCCCTCTGTTTCCAGTCTCCTGTTTCTCCTCCTCTGTTTCCAGACTCCTGTTTCTGCCCCTCTGTTTGCAGCCTCCTCTTTCTGCCCCTCTGTTTCCAGCCTCCTGTTTCTCCCCCTCTGTTTCCAGACTCCTGTTTCTCCCCCTCTGTTTCCAGACTCCTGTTTCTGCCCCTCTGTTTCCAGACTCCTGTTTCTGCCCCTCTGTTTCCAGCCTTCTGATTCTGCCCCTCTGTTTCCAGCCTCCTTTTTCTCCCCCTCTGTTTCCAGACTCCTCTTTCTCCTCCTCTGATTTCAGACTCCTGCTTCTGCCCGACTGTTTCCAGACTCCTGTTTCTCCCCCTCTGTTTCCAGACTCCTGTTTCTCCCCCACTGTTTCCAGACTCCTGTTTCTGCCCCTCTGTTTCCAGCCTCCTGTTTTTGCCCCTCTGTTTCCAGCCACCTGTTTCACGCCCTCTGTTTCCAGACTCCTGTTTCTTCCCGTCTGTTTCCAGACTCGTGTTTCTCCCCCTCTGCTTCCAGACTCCTGTTTCTACCCCTCTGTTTCCAAACTCCTGTTTCTGCCCCTCTGTTTCCAGAGTCCTGTTTCTCACCCTCTATTTCCAGTCTCCTGTTTCTGCCCCTCTGTTGCCAGACTCCTGTTTCTACCCCACTGTTTCCAGACTCCTGTTTCTGCCCGTCTGTTTCCAGACTCCTGTTTCTACCCCTCTGTTTCCAGACGCCTGTTTCTCCCCTCTGTTTCCAGACTCCTGTTTCTCCCCCTCTGTTTCCAGACTCCTGTTACTCGCCCTCTGTTTCCAGTCTCCTGTTTCTCCTCCTCTGGTTCCAGACTCCTGTTTCTGCCCCTCTGTTTGCAGCCTCCTCTTTCTGCCCCTCTGTTTCCAGCCTCCTGTTTCTCCCCCTCTGTTTCCAGACTCCTGTTTCTCCCCCTCTGTTTCCAGACTCCTGTTTCTGCCCCTCTGTTTCCAGACTCCTGTTTCTGCCCCTCTGTTTCCAGCCTTCTGATTCTGCCCCTCTGTTTCCAGCCTCCTTTTTCTCCCCCTCTGTTTCCAGACTCCTCTTTCTCCTCCTCTGATTTCAGACTCCTGCTTCTGCCCCACTGTTTCCAGACTCCTGTTTCTCGCCCCCTGTTTCCAGACTCCTGTTTCTGCCCCTCTGTTTCCAGCCTCCTGTTTATGCCCCTCTGTTTCCAGCCACCTGTTTCACGCCCTCTGTTTCCAGACTCCAGTTTCTTCCCGTCTGTTTTCAGACTCGTGTTTCTGCCCCTCTGTTTCCAGTCTCCTGTTTCTCCCCCTCTGTTTCCAGCCTCCTGTTTCTGCCCCTCTGTTTCCAGTCTCCTGTTTCTCATCCTCTGTTTCCAGGCTCCTGTTACTCCCCATCTGTTTCCAGACTCCTGTTTCTCCCCCTCTGTTTCCAGACTCCTGTTTCTGCCCCTCTGTTTCCAGACTCCTGTTTCTGCCCCTGTGTTTCCAGACTCCTGTTTCTCCCCCTCTGTTTCCAGTCTCCTGTTTCTGCCCCTCTGTTTCCAGCCTCCTGTTTCTGCCCCTCTGTTTCCAGCCTCCTGTTTCTCTCCCTCTGTTTCCAGACTCCTGTTTCTCCCCCTCTGTTTCCAGACTCCTGTTTCTGCCCCTCTGTTTCCAGACTCCTGTTTCTGCCCCTCTGTTTCCAGCCCCCTGTTTCCCGCCTCTGTTTCCAGACTCCTGTTTCTGCCTCTCAGTTTCCAGACTCTTATTTCTCCCCCTCTGTTTCCAGACTCCTGTTTCTCATCCTCAGTTTCCAGTCTCCTGTTACTGCACCTCTGTTTCCAGTCTCCTGTTTCTCCCCCTCTGTTTCCAGTCTCCTGATTCTCATCCTCTGTTTCCAGTCTCCTGTTTCTGCCCCTCTGTTTCCAGTCTCCTGTTTCTGCCCCTCTGTTTCCAGCCTACTGTTTCTCGCCCTCTGTTTTCAGACTCCTGTTTCTCCCCCTCTGTTTCCAGACTCCTGTATCCGCCCCTCTGTTTCCAGACTCCTGTTTCTCCCCCTCTGCTTCCAGACTCCTGTTTCTACTCCTCTGTTTCCAAACTCCTGTTTCTGCCCCTCTGTTTCCAGACTCCTGTTTCTCACCCTCTATTTCCAGTCTCCTGTTTCTGCAACTCTGTTTCCAGACTCCTGTTTCTCACCCTCTGTTTCCAGACTCCAGTTTCTGCCCGTCTGTTTCCAGACTCCTGTTTCTACCCCTCAGTTTCCAGACGCCTGTTTCTCCCCTCTGGTCCAGACTCGTGTTTCTCGCCCCCTGTTTCCAGTCTCCTGTTTCTCCTCCTCTGTTTCCAGACTCCTGTTTCTGCCCATCTGTATGCAGCCTCCTCTTTCTGCCCCTCTGTTTCCAGCCTCCTGTTTCTCCCCCTCTGTTTCCAGACTCCTGTTTCTCCCCCTCTGTTTCCAGACTCCTGTTTCTGCCCCTCTGTTTCCAGACTACTGTTTCTGCCCCTCTGTTTCCAGCCTTCTGTTTCTGCCCCACTGTTTCCAGCCTCCTTTTTCTCCCCCTCTGTTTCCAGACTCCTCTTTCTCCTCCTCTGTTTTCAGACTCCTGCTTCTGCCCCACTGTTTCCAGACTCCTGTTTCTCCCCCTCTGTTTCCAGACTCCTGTTTCTGCCCCTCTGTTTCCAGAGTCCTGTTTCTGCCCGTCTGTTTCCAGCCACCTGTTTTTGCCCCTCTGTTTCCAGCCGCCTGTTTCTCGCCCTCTGTTTCCAGACTCCTGTTTCTTCCCGTCTGTTTCCAGACGCCTGTTTCTGCCCCTCTGTTTCCAGACTCCTGTTTCTCCCCCTCTGTTTCCAGCCTCCTGTTTCTGCCCCTCTGTTTCCAGTCTCCTGTTTCTCATCCTCTGTTTCCAGACTCCTGTTTCACCCCATCTGTTTCCAGACTCCTGTTTCTGCCCCTCTGTTTCCAGACTCCTGTTTCTCACCCTCTGTTTCCAGACTCCTGTTTCTCCCCGTCTATTTCCAGACTCCTGTTTCTCCCGCTCTGTTTCCAAACTCCTGTTTCTGCCCCTCTGTTTCCAGACTCCTGTTTCTCCCCCTCAGTTTCCAGCCTCCTGTTTCTGCCCCTCTGTTTCCAGCCTCCTGTTTCTGCCCCTCTGTTTCCAGCCTCCTGTTTCTCTCCCTCTGTTTCCAGACTCCTGTTTCTCCCCCTCTGTTTCCAGACTCCTGTTTCTGCCCCTCTGTTTCCAGCCCCCTGTTTCCCCCCTCTGTTTCCAGACTCCTGTTTCTGCCTCTCAGTTTCCAGACTCTTATTACTCCCCCTCTGTTTCCAGACTCCTGTTTCTGCTCCTCTGTTTCCAGACTCCTGTTTCTGCCCCTCTGTTTCCAGCCTCCTCTTTCTGACCCTCTGTTTGCCAGCCTCCTGTTTCTGCCCCTCTGTTTCCATCTTCCTGTTTCTCGCCCTCTGTTTTCAGACTCCAGTTTCTCCCCCTTTGTTTCCAGACTCCTTTTTCTCATCCTCTGTTTCCAGTCTCCTGTTTCTGCCCCTCTGTTTCCAGTCTCCTGTTTCTGCCCCTCTGTTTCCAGCCTCCTGTTTCTCGCCCTCTGTTTTCAGACTCCTGTTTCTCCCCCTCTGTTTCCAGACACCTGTTTCTCCCCCTCTGCTTCCAGACTCCTGTTTCTACCCCTCTGTTTCCAAACTCCTGTTTCTGCCCCTCTGTTTCCAGAGTCCTGTTTCTCACCCTCTATTTCCAGACTCCTGTTTCTACCCCACTGTTTCCATTCTCCTGTTTCTGCCCGTCTGTTTCCAGACTCCTGTTTCTACCCCTCTGTTTCCAGACGCCTGTTTCTCCCCTCTGTTTCCAGACTCCTGTTTCTCCCCCTCTGTTTCCAGACTCCTGAATCTCGCCCTCTGTTTCCAGTCTCCTGTTTCTCCTCCTCTGTTTCCAGACTCCTGTTTCTGCCCCTCTGTTTGCAGCCTCCTCTTTCTGCCCCTCTGTTTCCAGCCTCCTGTTTCTCCCCCTCTGTTTCCAGACTCCTGTTTCTCCCCCTCTGTTTCCAGACTCCTGTTTCTGCCCCTCTGTTTCCAGACTCCTGTTTCTGCCCCTCTGTTTCCAGCCTTCTGATTCTGCCCCTCTGTTTCCAGCCTACTTTTTCTCCCCCTCTGTTTCCAGACTCCTCTTTCTCCTCCTCTGATTTCAGACGCCTGCTTCTGCCCCACTGTTTCCAGACTCCTTTTTCTCCCCCTCTGTTTCCAGACTCCTGTTTCTCCCCCCATGTTTCCAGACTCCTGTTTCTGCCCCTCTGTTTCCAGCCTCCTGTTTTTGCCCCTCTGTTTCCAGCCTCCTGTTTCACGCCCTCTGTTTCCAGACTCCTGTTTCTGCACCTCTGTTTCCAGACTCCTGTTTCTGCCCCTCTGTTTCCAGACTCCTGTTTCTCCCCCTCTGTTTCCAGTCTCCTGTTTCTGCCCCTCTGTTTCCAGCCTCCTGTTTCTGCCCCTCTGTTTCCAGCCTCCTGTTTCTCTCCCTCTGTTTCCAGACTCCTGTTTCTCCCCCTCTGTTTCCAGACCCCTGTTTCTGCCCCTCTGTTTCCAGACTCCTGTTTCTGCCCCTCTGTTTCCAGCCCCCTGTTTCCCCCCTCTGTTTCCAGACTCCTGTTTCTGCCTCTCAGTTTCCAGACTCTTATTTCTCCCCCTCTGTTTCCAGACTCCTGTTTCTCATCCTCAGTTTCCAGTCTCCTGTTTCTGCCCCTCTGTTTCCAGACTCCTGTTTCTGCCCCTCTGTTTCCAGCCTCCTGTTTCTCGCCCTCTGTTTTCAGACTCCTGTTTCTCCCCCTCTGTTTCCAGACTCCTGTATCCGCCCCTCTGTTTCCAGACTCCTGTTTCTCCCCCTCTGCTTCCAGACTCCTGTTTCTACCCCTCTGTTTCCAAACTCCTGTTTCTGCCCCTCTGTTTCCAGAGTCCTGTTTCTCACCCTCTATTTCCAGTCTCCTGTTTCTGCCCCTCTGTTGCCAGACTCCTGTTTCTACCCCTCTGTTTCCAGACTCCTGTTTCTGCCCGTCTGTTTCCAGACTCCTGTTTCTACCCCTCTGTTTCCAGACGCCTGTTTCTCCCCTCTGTTTCCAGACTCCTGTTTCTCCCCATCTGTTTCCAGACTCCTGTATCTCGCCCTCTGTTTCCAGTCTCCTGTTTCTCCTCCTCTGTTTCCAGACTCCTGTTTCTGCCCCTCTGTTTGCAGCCTCCTCTTTCTGCCCCTCTGTTTCCAGCCTCCTGTTTCTCCCCCACTGTTTCCAGACTCCTGTTTCTCCCCCTCTGTTTCCAGACTCCTGTTTCTGCCCCTCTGTTTCCAGACTCCTGTTTCTGCCCCTCTGTTTCCAGCCTTCTGATTCTGCCCCTCTGTTTCCAGCCTCTTTTTCTCCCCCTCTGTTTCCAGACTCCTCTTTCTCCTCCTCTGATTTCAGACTCCTGCTTCTGCCCCACTGTTTCCAGACTCCTGTTTCTCCCCCTCTGTTTCCAGACTCCTGTTTCTGCCCCCCTGTTTCCAGACTCCTGTTTCTGCCCCTCTGTTTCCAGCCTCCTGTTTTTGCCCCTCTGTTTCCAGCCTCCTGTTTCACGCCCTCTGTTTCCAGACTCCTGTTTCTACCCCTCTGTTTCCAAACTCCTGTTTCTGCCCCTCTGTTTCCAGCGTCCTGTTTCTCACCCTCTATTTCCAGTCTCCTGTTTCTGCCCCTCTGTTGCCAGACTCCTGTTTCTACCCCTCTGTTTCCAGACTCCTGTTTCTGCCCGTCTGTTTCCAGACTCCTGTTTCTACCCCTCTGTTTCCAGACGCCTGTTTCTCCCCCTCTGTTTCCAGTCTCCTGTTTCTCCCCCTCTGTTTCCAGCCTCCTGTTTCTCCCCCTCTGTTTCCAGACTCCTGTTTCTCCCCCTCTGTTTCCAGACTCCTGTTTCTCGCCCTCTGTTTCCAGTCTCCTGTTTCTCCTCCTCTGTTTCCAGACTCCTGTTTCTGCCCCTCTGTTTGCAGCCTCCTCTTTCTGCCCCTCTGTTTCCAGCCACCTGTTTCTCCCCCTCTGTTTCCAGACTCCTGTTTCTGCCCCTCTGTTTCCAGACTCGTGTTTCTGCCCCTCTGTTTCCAGACTCCTGTTTCTGCCCCTCTGTTTCCAGCCTTCTGATTCTGCCCCTCTGTTTCCAGCCTCCTTTTTCTCCCCCTCTGTTTCCAGACTCCTCTTTCTCCTCCTCTGACTTCAGACTCCGGCTTCTGCCCCACTGTTTCCAGACTCCTTTTTCTCCCCCTCTGTTTCCAGACTCCTGTTTCTCCCCCCCTGTTTCCAGACTCCTGTTTCTGCCCCTCTGTTTCCAGCCTCCTGTTTTTGCCCCTCTGTTTCCAGCCTCCTGTTTCACGCCCTCTGTTTCCAGACTCCTGTTTCTTCCCGTCTGTTTCCAGACTCCTGTTTCTGCCCCTCTGTTTCCAGTCTCCTGTTTCTCCCCCTCTGTTTCCAGCCTCCTGTTTCTGCCCCTCTGTTTCCAGTCTCCTGTTTCTCATCCTCTGTTTCCAGGCTCCTGTTTCTCCCCATCTGTTTCCAGACTCCTGTTTCTCCCCCTCTGTTTCCAGACTCCAGTTTCTGCCGCTCTGTTTCCAGGCTCCTGTTTCTCACCCTCTGTTTCTAGACTCCTGTTTCTCCCCCTCTGTTTCCAGTCTCCTTTTTCTGCCCCTCTGTTTCCAGACGCCTGTTTCTCACCCTCTGTTTCCAGACTCCTGTTTCTCCCCCTCTGTTTCCACACTCCTGTTTCTGCCCCTCTGTTTCCAGACTCCTGTTTCTACCCCTCTGTTTCCAGACGCCTGTTTCTCACCCTCTGTTTCCAGACTCCTGTTTCTCCCCCTCTGTTTCCAGACTCCTGTTTCTGCCCCTCTGTTTCCAGACTCCTGTTTCTCCCCCTCTGTTTCCAGACTCCTGTTTCTCACCCTCTGTTTCCAGCCTCCTGTTTCTCACCCTCTGTTTCCAGCCTCCTGTTTCTCTCCCTCTGTTTCCAGACTCCTGTTTCTCCCCCTCTGTTTCCAGACTCCTGTTTCTGCCCCCCTGTTTCCAGACTCCTGTTTCTGCCCCTCTGTTTCCAGACTCCTTTTTCTCATCCTCTGTTTCCAGTCTCCTGTTTCTGCCACTCTGTTTCCAGTCTCCTGTTTCTGCCCCTCTGTTTCCAGCCTCCTGTTTCTCGCCCTCTGTTTTCAGACTCCTGTTTCTCCCCCTCTGTTTCCAGACTCCTGTTTCCGCCCCTCTGTTTCCAGACTCCTGTTTCTCCCCCTCTGCTTCCCGACTCCTGTTTCTACCCCACTGTTTCCAAACTCCAGTTTCTGCCCCTCTGTTTCCAGAGTCCTGTTTCTCACCGTCTATTTCCAGTCTCCTGTTTCTGCCCCTCTGTTGCCAGACTCCTGTTTCTCACCCTCTGTTTCCAGACTCCTGTTTCTGCCCGTCTGTTTCCAGACTCCTGTTTCTACCCCTCTGTTTCCAGACGCCTGTTTCTCCCCTCTGTTTCCAGACTCCTGTTTCTCCCCCTCTGTTTCCAGACTCCTGTTTCTCGCCCTCTGTTTCCAGTCTCCTGTTTCTCCTCCTCTGTTTCCAGACTCCTGTTTCTGCCCCTCTGTTTGCAGCCTCCTCTTTCTGCCCCTCTGTTTCCAGCCTCCTGTTTCTCCCCCTCTGTTTCCAGACTCCTGTTTCTCCCCCTCTGTTTCCAGACTCCTGTTTCTGCCCCTCTGTTTCCAGACTCCTGTTTCTGCCCCTCTGTTTCCAGCCTTCTGATTCTGCCCCTCTGTTTCCAGCCTCCTTTTTCTCCCCCTCTGTTTCCAGACTCCTCTTTCTCCTCCTCTGATTTCAGACTCCTGCTTCTGCCCGACTGTTTCCAGACTCCTGTTTCTCCCCCTCTGTTTCCAGACTCCTGTTTCTCCCCCACTGTTTCCAGACTCCTGTTTCTGCCCCTCTGTTTCCAGCCTCCTGTTTTTGCCCCTCTGTTTCCAGCCACCTGTTTCACGCCCTCTGTTTCCAGACTCCTGTTTCTTCCCGTCTGTTTCCAGACTCGTGTTTCTTCCCCTCTGTTTCCAGTCTCCTGTTTCTCCCCCTCTGTTTCCAGCCTCCTGTTTCTGCCCCTCTGTTTCCAGTCTCCTGTTTCTCATCCTCTGTTTCCAGGCTCCTGTTTCTCCCCATCTGTTTCCAGACTCCTGTTTCTCCCCCTCTGTTTCCAGACTCCTGTTTCTGCCCCTCAGTTTCCAGTCTCCTGTTTCTGCCCCTGTGTTTCCAGACTCCTGTTTCTCCCCCTCTGTTTCCAGTCTCCTGTTTCTGCCCCTCTGTTTCCAGCCTCCTGTTTCTGCCCCTCTGTTTCCAGCCTCCTGTTTCTCTCCCTCTGTTTCCAGACTCCTGTTTCTCCCCCTCTGTTTCCAGACTCCTGTTTCTGCCCCTCTGTTTCCAGACTCCTGTTTCTGCCCCTCTGTTTCCAGACCCCTGTTTCCCCCCTCTGTTTCCAGACTCCTGTTTCTGCCTCTCAGTTTCCAGACTCTTATTTCTCCCCCTCTGTTTCCAGACTCCTGTTTCTCATCCTCAGTTTCCAGTCTCCTGTTACTGGACCTCTGTTTCCAGTCTCCTGTTTCTCCCCCTCTGTTTCCAGTCTCCTGATTCTCATCCTCTGTTTCCAGTCTCCTGTTTCTGCCCCTCTGTTTCCAGTCTCCTGTTTCTGCCCCTCTGTTTCCAGCCTCCTGTTTCTCGCCCTCTGTTTTCAGACTCCTGTTTCTCCCCCTCTGTTTCCAGACTCCTGTATCCGCCCCTCTGTTTCCAGACTCCTGTTTCTCCCCCTCTGCTTCCAGACTCCTGTTTCTACTCCTCTGTTTCCAAACTCCTGTTTCTGCCCCTCTGTTTCCAGACTCCTGTTTCTCACCCTCTATTTCCAGTCTCCTGTTTCTGCAACTCTGTTTCCAGACTCCTGTTTCTCACCCTCTGTTTCCAGACTCCTGTTTCTGCCCGTCTGTTTCCAGACTCCTGTTTCTACCCCTCTGTTTCCAGACGCCTGTTTCTCCCCTCTGTTTCCAGACTCGTGTTTCTCCCCCTCTGTTTCCAGACTCCTGTTTCTCGCCCCCTGTTTCCAGTCTCCTGTTTCTCCTCCTCTGTTTCCAGACTCCTGTTTCTGCCCATCTGTTTGCAGCCTCCTCTTTCTGCCCCTCTGTTTCCAGCCTCCTGTTTCTCCCCCTCTGTTTCCAGACTCCTGTTTCTCCCCCTCTGTTTCCAGACTCCTGTTTCTGCCCCTCTGTTTCCAGACTCCTGTTTCTGCCCCTCTGTTTCCAGCCTTCTGTTTCTGCCCCACTGTTTCCAGCCTCCTTTTTCTCCCCCTCTGTTTCCAGACTCCTCTTTCTCCTCCTCTGTTTTCAGACTCCTGCTTCTGCCCCACTGTTTCCAGACTCCTGTTTCTCCCCCTCTGTTTCCAGACTCCTGTTTCTGCCCCTCTGTTTCCAGAGTCCTGTTTCTGCCCGTCTGTTTCCAGCCACCTGTTTTTGCCCCTCTGTTTCCAGCCTCCTGTTTCTCGCCCTCTGTTTCCAGACTCCTGTTTCTTCCCGTCTGTTTCCAGACGCCTGTTTCTGCCCCTCTGTTTCCAGACTCCTGTTTCTCCCCCTCTGTTTCCAGCCTCCTGTTTCTGCCCCTCTGTTTCCAGTCTCCTGTTTCTCATCCTCTGTTTCCAGACTCCTGTTTCACCCCATCTGTTTCCAGACTCCTGTTTCTGCCCCGCTGTTTCCAGACTCCTGTTTCTCACCCTCTGTTTCCAGACTCCTGTTTCCCCCCGTCTATTTCCAGACTCCTGTTTCTCCCGCTCTGTTTCCAAACTCCTGTTTCTGCTCCTCTGTTTCCAGACTCCTGTTTCTGCCCCTCTGTTTCCAGCCTCCTCTTTCTGACCCTCTGTTGCCAGCCTCCTGTTTCTGCCCCTCTGTTTCCATCTTCCTGTTTCTCGCCCTCTGTTTTCAGACTCCTGTTTCTCCCCCTTTGTTTCCAGACTCCTTTTTCTCATCCTCTGTTTCCAGTCTCCTGTTTCTGCCCCTCTGTTTCCAGTCTCCTGTTTCTGCCCCTCTGTTTCCAGCCTCCTGTTTCTCGCCCTCTGTTTTCAGACTCCTGTTTCTCCCCCTCTGTTTCCAGACACGTGTTTCTCCCCCTCTGCTTCCAGACTCCTGTTTCTACCCCTCTGTTTCCAAACTCCTGTTTCTGCCCCTCTGTTTCCAGAGTCCTGTTTCTCACCCTCTATTTCCAGTCTCCTGTTTCTGCCCCTCTGTTGCCAGACTCCTGTTTCTACCCCACTGTTTCCAGACTCCTGTTTCTGCCCGTCTGTTTCCAGACTCCTGTTTCTACCCCTCTGTTTCCAGACGCCTGTTTCTCCCCTCTGTTTCCAGACTCCTGTTTCTCCCCCTCTGTTTCCAGACTCCTGTTTCTCGCCCTCTGTTTCCAGTCTCCTGTTTCTCCTCCTCTGGTTCCAGACTCCTGTTTCTGCCCCTCTGTTTGCAGCCTCCTCTTTCTGCCCCTCTGTTTCCAGCCTCCTGTTTCTCCCCCTCTGTTTCCAGACTCCTGTTTCTCCCCCTCTGTTTCCAGACTCCTGTTTCTGCCCCTCTGTTTCCAGACTCCTGTTTCTGCCCCTCTGTTTCCAGCCTTCTGATTCTGCCCCTCTGTTTCCAGCCTCCTTTTTCTCCCCCTCTGTTTCCAGACTCCTCTTTCTCCTCCTCTGATTTCAGACTCCTGCTTCTGCCCCACTGTTTCCAGACTCCTGTTTCTCCCCCTCTGTTTCCAGACTCCTGTTTCTCCCCCCCTGTTTCCAGACTCCTGTTTCTGCCCCTCTGTTTCCAGCCTCCTGTTTTTGCCCCTCTGTTTCCAGCCACCTGTTTCACGCCCTCTGTTTCCAGACTCCAGTTTCTTCCCGTCTGTTTCCAGACTCGTGTTTCTGCCCCTCTGTTTCCAGTCTCCTGTTTCTCCCCCTCTGTTTCCAGCCTCCTGTTTCTGCCCCTCTGTTTCCAGTCTCCTGTTTCTCATCCGCTGTTTCCAGGCTCCTGTTTCTCCCCATCTGTTTCCAGACTCCTGTTTCTCCCCCTCTGTTTCCAGACTCCTGTTTCTGCCCCTCTGTTTCCAGACTCCTGTTTCTGCCCCTGTGTTTCCAGACTCCTGTTTCTCCCCCTCTGTTTCCAGTCTCCTGTTTCTGCCCCTCTGTTTCCAGCCTCCTGTTTCTGCCCCTCTGTTTCCAGCCTCCTGTTTCTCTCCCTCTGTTTCCAGACTCCTGTTTCTCCCCCTCTGTTTCCAGACTCCTGTTTCTGCCCCTCTGTTTCCAGACTCCTGTTTCTGCCCCTCTGTTTCCAGCCCCCTGTTTCCCGCCTCTGTTTCCAGACTCCTGTTTCTGCCTCTCAGTTTCCAGACTCTTATTTCTCCCCCTCTGTTTCCAGACTCCTGTTTCTCATCCTCAGTTTCCAGTCTCCTGTTACTGCACCTCTGTTTCCAGTCTCCTGTTTCTCCCCCTCTGTTTCCAGTCTCCTGATTCTCATCCTCTGTTTCCAGTCTCCTGTTTCTGCCCCTTTGTTTCCAGTCTCCTGTTTCTGCCCCTCTGTTTCCAGCCTCCTGTTTCTCGCCCTCTGTTTTCAGACTCCTGTTTCTCCCCCTCTGTTTCCAGACTCCTGTATCCGCCCCTCTGTTTCCAGACTCCTGTTTCTCCCCCTCTGCTTCCAGACTCCTGTTTCTACTCCTCTGTTTCCAAACTCCTGTTTCTGCCCCTCTGTTTCCAGCCTCCTGTTTCTCACCCTCTATTTCCAGTCTCCTGTTTCTGCAACTCTGTTTCCAGACTCCTGTTTCTCACCCTCTGTTTCCAGACTCCTGTTTCTGCCCGTCTGTTTCCAGACTCCTGTTTCTACCCCTCTGTTTCCAGACGCCTGTTTCTCCCCTCTGGTCCAGACTCGTGTTTCTCGCCCCCTGTTTCCAGTCTCCTGTTTCTCCTCCTCTGTTTCCAGACTCCTGTTTCTGCCCATCTGTTTGCAGCCTCCTCTTTCTGCCCCTCTGTTTCCAGCCTCCTGTTTCTCCCCCTCTGTTTCCAGACTCCTGTTTCTCCCCCTCTGTTTCCAGACTCCTGTTTCTGCCCCTCTGTTTCCAGACTACTGTTTCTGCCCCTCTGTTTCCAGCCTTCTGTTTCTGCCCCACTGTTTCCAGCCTCCTTTTTCTCCCCCTCTGTTTCCAGACTCCTCTTTCTCCTCCTCTGTTTTCAGACTCCTGCTTCTGCCCCACTGTTTCCAGACTCCTGTTTCTCCCCCTCTGTTTCCAGACTCCTGTTTCTGCCCCTCTGTTTCCAGACTCCTGTTTCTGCCCCTCTGTTTCCAGAGTCCTGTTTCTGCCCGTCTGTTTCCAGCCACCTGTTTTTGCCCCTCTGTTTCCAGCCGCCTGTTTCTCGCCCTCTGTTTCCAGACTCCTGTTTCTTCCCGTCTGTTTCCAGACGCCTGTTTCTGCCCCTCTGTTTCCAGACTCCTGTTTCTCCCCCTCTGTTTCCAGCCTCCTGTTTCTGCCCCTCTGTTTCCAGTCTCCTGTTTCTCATCCTCTGTTTCCAGACTCCTGTTTCACCCCATCTGTTTCCAGACTCCTGTTTCTGCCCCTCTGTTTCCAGACTCCTGTTTCTCACCCTCTGTTTCCAGACTCCTGTTTCTCCCCGTCTATTTCCAGACTCCTGTTTCTCCCGCTCTGTTTCCAAACTCCTATTTCTGCCCCTCTGTTTCCAGACTCCTGTTTCTCCCCCTCAGTTTCCAGCCTCCTGTTTCTGCCCCTCTGTTTCCAGCCTCCTGTTTCTGCCCCTCTGTTTCCAGCCTCCTGTTTCTCTCCCTCTGTTTCCAGACTCCTGTTTCTCCCCCTCTGTTTCCAGACTCCTGTTTCTGCCCCTCTGTTTCCAGCCCCCTGTTTCCCCCCTCTGTTTCCAGACTCCTGTTTCTGCCTCTCAGTTTCCAGACTCTTATTACTCCCCCTCTGTTTCCAGACTCCTGTTTCTGCTCCTCTGTTTCCAGACTCCTGTTTCTGCCCCTCTGTTTCCAGCCTCCTCTTTCTGACCCTCTGTTTGCCAGCCTCCTGTTTCTGCCCCTCTGTTTCCATCTTCCTGTTTCTCGCCCTCTGTTTTCAGACTCCAGTTTCTCCCCCTTTGTTTCCAGACTCCTTTTTCTCATCCTCTGTTTCCAGTCTCCTGTTTCTGCCCCTCTGTTTCCAGTCTCCTGTTTCTGCCCCTCTGTTTCCAGCCTCCTGTTTCTCGCCCTCTGTTTTCAGACTCCTGTTTCTCCCCCTCTGTTTCCAGACACCTGTTTCTCCCCCTCTGCTTCCAGACTCCTGTTTCTACCCCTCTGTTCCCAAACTCCTGTTTCTGCCCCTCTGTTTCCAGAGTCCTGTTTCTCACCCTCTATTTCCAGACTCCTGTTTCTACCCCACTGTTTCCATTCTCCTGTTTCTGCCCGTCTGTTTCCAGACTCCTGTTTCTACCCCTCTGTTTCCAGACGCCTGTTTCTCCCCTCTGTTTCCAGACTCCTGTTTCTCCCCCTCTGTTTCCAGACTCCTGAATCTCGCCCTCTGTTTCCAGTCTCCTGTTTCTCCTCCTCTGTTTCCAGACTCCTGTTTCTGCCCCTCTGTTTGCAGCCTCCTCTTTCTGCCCCTCTGTTTCCAGCCTCCTGTTTCTCCCCCTCTGTTTCCAGACTCCTGTTTCTGCCCCTCTGTTTCCAGACTCCTGTTTCTGCCCCTCTGTTTCCAGACTCCTGTTTCTGCCCCTCTGTTTCCAGCCTTCTGATTCTGCCCCTCTGTTTCCAGCCTACTTTTTCTCCCCCTCTGTTTCCAGACTCCTCTTTCTCCTCCTCTGATTTCAGACGCCTGCTTCTGCCCCACTGTTTCCAGACTCCTTTTTCTCCCCCTCTGTTTCCAGACTCCTGTTTCTCCCCCCCTGTTTCCAGACTCCTGTTTCTGCCCCTCTGTTTCCAGCCTCCTGTTTTTGCCCCTCTGTTTCCAGCCTCCTGTTTCACGCCCTCTGTTTCCAGACTCCTGTTTCTGCACCTCTGTTTCCAGACTCCTGTTTCTGCCCCTCTGTTTCCAGACTCCTGTTTCTCCCCCTCTGTTTCCAGTCTCCTGTTTCTGCCCCTCTGTTTCCAGCCTCCTGTTTCTGCCCCTCTGTTTCCAGCCTCCTGTTTCTCTCCCTCTGTTTCCAGACTCCTGTTTCTCCCCCTCTGTTTCCAGACTCCTGTTTCTGCCCCTCTGTTTCCAGACTCCTGTTTCTGCCCCTCTGTTTCCAGACTCCTGTTTCTCCCCCTCTGTTTCCAGACTCCTGTTTCTCCCCCTCTGTTTCCAGACTCCTGTTTCTGCCCCTCTGTTTCCAGACTCCTGTTTCTGCCCCTCTGTTTCCAGCCTTCTGTTTCTGCCCCACTGTTTCCAGCCTCCTTTTTCTCCCCCTCTGTTTCCAGACTCCTCTTTCTCCTCCTCTGTTTTCAGACTCCTGCTTCTGCCCCACTGTTTCCAGACTCCTGTTTCTCCCCCTCTGTTTCCAGACTCCTGTTTCTGCCCCTCTGTTTCCAGAGTCCTGTTTCTGCCCGTCTGTTTCCAGCCGCCTGTTTTTGCCCCTCTGTTTCCAGCCTCCTGTTTCTCGCCCTCTGTTTCCAGACTCCTGTTTCTTCCCGTCTGTTTCCAGACGCCTGTTTCTGCCCCTCTGTTTCCAGACTCCTGTTTCTCCCCCTCTGTTTCCAGCCTCCTGTTTCTGCCCCTCTGTTTCCAGTCTCCTGTTTCTCATCCTCTGTTTCCAGACTCCTGTTTCACCCCATCTGTTTCCAGACTCCTGTTTCTGCCCCTCTGTTTCCAGACTCCTGTTTCTCACCCTCTGTTTCCAGACTCCTGTTTCTCCCCGTCTATTTCCAGACTCCTGTTTCTCCCGCTCTGTTTCCAAACTCCTGTTTCTGCTCCTCTGTTTCCAGACTCCTGTTTCTGCCCCTCTGTTTCCAGCCTCCTCTTTCTGACACTCTGTTGCCAGCCTCCTGTTTCTGCCCCTCTGTTTCCATCTTCCTGTTTCTCGCCCTCTGTTTTCAGACTCCTGTTTCTCCCCCTTTGTTTCCAGACTCCTTTTTCTCATCCTCTGTTTCCAGTCTCCTGTTTCTGCCCCTCTGTTTCCAGTCTCCTGTTTCTGCCCCTCTGTTTCCAGCCTCCTGTTTCTCGCCCTCTGTTTTCAGACTCCTGTTTCTCCCCCTCTGTTTCCAGACACGTGTTTCTCCCCCTCTGCTTCCAGACTCCTGTTTCTACCCCTCTGTTTCCAAACTCCTGTTTCTGCCCCTCTGTTTCCAGAGTCCTGTTTCTCACCCTCTATTTCCAGTCTCCTGTTTCTGCCCCTCTGTTGCCAGACTCCTGTTTCTACCCCACTGTTTCCAGACTCCTGTTTCTGCCCGTCTGTTTCCAGACTCCTGTTTCTACCCCTCTGTTTCCAGACGCCTGTTTCTCCCCTCTGTTTCCAGACTCCTGTTTCTCCCCCTCTGTTTCCAGACTCCTGTTTCTCGCCCTCTGTTTCCAGCCTCCTGTTTCTCCCCCTCTGTTTCCAGACTCCTGTTTCTCCCCCTCTGTTTCCAGACTCCTGTTTCTGCCCCTCTGTTTCCAGACTCCTGTTTCTGCCCCTCTGTTTCCAGCCTTCTGATTCTGCCCCTCTGTTTCCAGCCTCCTTTTTCTCCCCCTCTGTTTCCAGACTCCTCTTTCTCCTCCTCTGATTTCAGACTCCTGCTTCTGCCCCACTGTTTCCAGACTCCTGTTTCTCCCCCTCTGTTTCCAGACTCCTGTTTCTCCCCCCCTGTTTCCAGACTCCTGTTTCTGCCCCTCTGTTTCCAGCCTCCTGTTTTTGCCCCTCTGTTTCCAGCCACCTGTTTCACGCCCTCTGTTTCCAGACTCCAGTTTCTTCCCGTCTGTTTCCAGACTCGTGTTTCTGCCCCTCTGTTTCCAGTCTCCTGTTTCTCCCCCTCTGTTTCCAGCCTCCTGTTTCTGCCCCTCTGTTTCCAGTCTCCTGTTTCTCATCCTCTGTTTCCAGGCTCCTGTTTCTCCCCATCTGTTTCCAGACTCCTGTTTCTCCCCCTCTGTTTCCAGACTCCTGTTTCTGCCCCTCTGTTTCTAGACTCCTGTTTCTGCCCCTGTGTTTCCAGACTCCTGTTTCTCCCCCTCTGTTTCCAGTCTCCTGTTTCTGCCCCTCTGTTTCCAGCCTCCTGTTTCTGCCCCTCTGTTTCCAGCCTCCTGTTTCTCTCCCTCTGTTTCCAGACTCCTGTTTCTCCCCCTCTGTTTCCAGACTCCTGTTTCTGCCCCTCTGTTTCCAGACTCCTGTTTCTGCCCCTCTGTTTCCAGCCCCCTGTTTCCCGCCTCTGTTTCCAGACTCCTGTTTCTGCCTCTCAGTTTCCAGTTTCTTATTTCTCCCCCTCTGTTTCCAGACTCCTGTTTCTCATCCTCAGTTTCCAGTCTCCTGTTACTGCACCTCTGTTTCCAGTCTCCTGTTTCTCCCCCTCTGTTTCCAGTCTCCTGATTCTCATCCTCTGTTTCCAGTCTCCTGTTTCTGCCCCTCTGTTTCCAGTCTCCTGTTTCTGCCCCTCTGTTTCCAGCCTCCTGTTTCTCGCCCTCTGTTTTCAGACTCCTGTTTCTCACCCTCTGTTTCCAGACTCCTGTTTCTGCCCGTCTGTTTCCAGACTCCTGTTTCTACCCCTCTGTTTCCAGACGCCTGTTTCTCCCCTCTGGTCCAGACTCGTGTTTCTCGCCCCCTGTTTCCAGTCTCCTGTTTCTCCTCCTCTGTTTCCAGACTCCTGTTTCTGCCCATCTGTTTGCAGCCTCCTCTTTCTGCCCCTCTGTTTCCAGCCTCCTGTTTCTCCCCCTCTGTTTCCAGACTCCTGTTTCTCCCCCTCTGTTTCCAGACTCCTGTTTCTGCCCCTCTGTTTCCAGACTACTGTTTCTGCCCCTCTGTTTCCAGCCTTCTGTTTCTGCCCCACTGTTTCCAGCCTCCTTTTTCTCCCCCTCTGTTTCCAGACTCCTCTTTCTCCTCCTCTGTTTTCAGACTCCTGCTTCTGCCCCACTGTTTCCAGACTCCTGTTTCTCCCCCTCTGTTTCCAGACTCCTGTTTCTGCCCCTCTGTTTCCAGAGTCCTGTTTCTGCCCGTCTGTTTCCAGCCACCTGTTTTTGCCCCTCTGTTTCCAGCCGCCTGTTTCTCGCCCTCTGTTTCCAGACTCCTGTTTCTTCCCGTCTGTTTCCAGACGCCTGTTTCTGCCCCTCTGTTTCCAGACTCCTGTTTCTCCCCCTCTGTTTCCAGCCTCCTGTTTCTGCCCCTCTGTTTCCAGTCTCCTGTTTCTCATCCTCTGTTTCCAGACTCCTGTTTCACCCCATCTGTTTCCAGACTCCTGTTTCTGCCCCTCTGTTTCCAGACTCCTGTTTCTCACCCTCTGTTTCCAGACTCCTGTTTCTCCCCGTCTATTTCCAGACTCCTGTTTCTCCCGCTCTGTTTCCAAACTCCTGTTTCTGCCCCTCTGTTTCCAGACTCCTGTTTCTCCCCCTCAGTTTCCAGCCTCCTGTTTCTGCCCCTCTGTTTCCAGCCTCCTGTTTCTGCCCCTCTGTTTCCAGCCTCCTGTTTCTCTCCCTCTGTTTCCAGACTCCTGTTTCTCCCCCTCTGTTACCAGACTCCTGTTTCTGCCCCTCTGTTTCCAGCCCCCTGTTTCCCCCCTCTGTTTCCAGACTCCTGTTTCTGCCTCTCAGTTTCCAGACTCTTATTACTCCCCCTCTGTTTCCAGACTCCTGTTTCTGCTCCTCTGTTTCCAGACTCCTGTTTCTGCCCCTTTGTTTCCAGCCTCCTCTTTCTGACCCTCTGTTTGCCAGCCTCCTGTTTCTGCCCCTCTGTTTCCATCTTCCTGTTTCTCGCCCTCTGTTTTCAGACTCCAGTTTCTCCCCCTTTGTTTCCAGACTCCTTTTTCTCATCCTCTGTTTCCAGTCTCCTGTTTCTGCCCCTCTGTTTCCAGTCTCCTGTTTCTGCCCCTCTGTTTCCAGCCTCCTGTTTCTCGCCCTCTGTTTTCAGACTCCTGTTTCTCCCCCTCTGTTTCCAGACACCTGTTTCTCCCCCTCTGCTTCCAGACTCCTGTTTCTACCCCTCTGTTTCCAAACTCCTGTTTCTGCCCCTCTGTTTCCAGAGTCCTGTTTCTCACCCTCTATTTCCAGACTCCTGTTTCTACCCCACTGTTTCCATTCTCCTGTTTCTGCCCGTCTGTTTCCAGACTCCGGTTTCTACCCCTCTGTTTCCAGACGCCTGTTTCTCCCCTCTGTTTCCAGACTCCTGTTTCTCCCCCTCTGTTTCCAGACTCCTGAATCTCGCCCTCTGTTTCCAGTCTCCTGTTTCTCCTCCTCTGTTTCCAGACTCCTGTTTCTGCCCCTCTGTTTGCAGCCTCCTCTTTCTGCCCCTCTGTTTCCAGCCTCCTGTTTCTCCCCCTCTGTTTCCAGACTCCTGTTTCTGCCCCTCTGTTTCCAGACTCCTGTTTCTGCCCCTCTGTTTCCAGACTCCTGTTTCTGCCCCTCTGTTTCCAGCCTTCTGATTCTGCCCCTCTGTTTCCAGCCTACTTTTTCTCCCCCTCTGTTTCCAGACTCCTCTTTCTCCTCCTCTGATTTCAGACGCCTGCTTCTGCCCCACTGTTTCCAGACTCCTTTTTCTCCCCCTCTGTTTCCAGACTCCTGTTTCTCCCCCCCTGTTTCCAGACTCCTGTTTCTGCCCCTCTGTTTCCAGCCTCCTGTTTTTGCCCCTCTGTTTCCAGCCTCCTGTTTCACGCCCTCTGTTTCCAGACTCCTGTTTCTGCACCTCTGTTTCCAGACTCCTGTTTCTGCCCCTCTGTTTCCAGACTCCTGTTTCTCCCCCTCTGTTTCCAGTCCCCTGTTTCTGCCCCTCTGTTTCCAGCCTCCTGTTTCTGCCCCTCTGTTTCCAGCCTCCTGTTTCTCTCCCTCTGTTTCCAGACTCCTGTTTCTCCCCCTCTGTTTCCAGACTCCTGTTTCTGCCCCTCTGTTTCCAGACTCCTGTTTCTGCCCCTCTGTTTCCAGACTCCTGTTTCTCGCCCTCTGTTTTCAGACTCCTGTTTCTCCCCCTCTGTTTCCAGACTCCTGTATCCGCCCCTCTGTTTCCAGACTCCTGTTTCTCCCCCTCTGCTTCCAGACTCCTGTTTCTACCCCTCTGTTTCCAAACTCCTGTTTCTGCCCCTCTGTTTCCAGAGTCCTGTTTCTCACCCTCTATTTCCAGTCTCCTGTTTCTGCCCCTCTGTTGCCAGACTCCTGTTTCTACCCCACTGTTTCCAGACTCCTGTTTCTGCCCGTCTGTTTCCAGACTCCTGTTTCTACCCCTCTGTTTCCAGACGCCTGTTTCTCCCCTCTGTTTCCAGACTCCTGTTTCTCCCCCTCTGTTTCCAGACTCCTGTTTCTCGCCCTCTGTTTCCAGTCTCCTGTTTCTCCTCCTCTGTTTCCAGACTCCTGTTTCTGCCCCTCTGTTTGCAGCCTCCTCTTTCTGCCCCTCTGTTTCCAGCCTCCTGTTTCTCCCCCTCTGTTTCCAGACTCCTGTTTCTCCCCCTCTGTTTCCAGACTCCTGTTTCTGCCCCTCTGTTTCCAGACTCCTGTTTCTGCCCCTCTGTTTCCAGCCTTCTGATTCTGCCCCTCTGTTTCCAGCCTCCTTTTTCTCCCCCTCTGTTTCCAGACTCCTCTTTCTCCTCCTCTGATTTCAGACTCCTGCTTCTGCCCCACTGTTTCCAGACTCCTGTTTCTCCCCCTCTGTTTCCAGACTCCTGTTTCTCCCCCACTGTTTCCAGACTCCTGTTTCTGCCCCTCTGTTTCCAGCCTCCTGTTTTTGCCCCTCTGTTTCCAGCCACCTGTTTCACGCCCTCTGTTTCCAGACTCCAGTTTCTTCCCGTCTGTTTCCAGACTCGTGTTTCTGCCCCTCTGTTTCCAGTCTCCTGTTTCTCCCCCTCTGTTTCCAGCCTCCTGTTTCTGCCCCTCTGTTTCCAGTCTCCTGTTTCTCATCCTCTGTTTCCAGGCTCCTGTTTCTCCCCATCTGTTTCCAGACTCCTGTTTCTCCCCCTCTGTTTCCAGACTCCTGTTTCTGCCCCTCAGTTTCCAGACTCCTGTTTCTGCCCCTGTGTTTCCAGACTCCTGTTTCTCCCCCTCTGTTTCCAGTCTCCTGTTTCTGCCCCTCTGTTTCCAGCCTCCTGTTTCTGCCCCTCTGTTTCCAGCCTCCTGTTTCTCTCCCTCTGTTTCCAGACTCCTGTTTCTCCCCCTCTGTTTCCAGACTCCTGTTTCTGCCCCTCTGTTTCCAGACTCCTGTTTCTGCCCCTCTGTTTCCAGCCCCCTGTTTCCCCCCTCTGTTTCCAGACTCCTGTTTCTGCCTCTCAGTTTCCAGACTCTTATTTCTCCCCCTCTGTTTCCAGACTCCTGTTTCTCATCCTCAGTTTCCAGTCTCCTGTTACTGCACCTCTGTTTCCAGTCTCCTGTTTCTCCCCCTCTGTTTCCAGTCTCCTGATTCTCATCCTCTGTTTCCAGTCTCCTGTTTCTGCCCCTCTGTTTCCAGTCTCCTGTTTCTGCCCCTCTGTTTCCAGCCTCCTGTTTCTCGCCCTCTGTTTTCAGACTCCTGTTTCTCCCCCTCTGTTTCCAGACTCCTGTATCCGCCCCTCTGTTTCCAGACTCCTGTTTCTCCCCCTCTGCTTCCAGACTCCTGTTTCTACTCCTCTGTTTCCAAACTCCTGTTTCTGCCCGTCTGTTTCCAGACGCCTGTTTCTGCCCCTCTGTTTCCAGACTCCTGTTTCTCCCCCTCTGTTTCCAGCCTCCTGTTTCTGCCCCTCTGTTTCCAGTCTCCTGTTTCTCATCCTCTGTTTCCAGACTCCTGTTTCACCCCATCTGTTTCCAGACTCCTGTTTCTGCCCCTCTGTTTCCAGACTCCTGTTTCTCACCCTCTGTTTCCGGACTCCTGTTTCTCCCCGTCTATTTCCAGACTCCTGTTTCTCCCGCTCTGTTTCCAAACTCCTGTTTCTGCCCCTCTGTTTCCAGACTCCTGTTTCTCCCCCTCAGTTTCCAGTCTCCTGTTTCTGCCCCTCTGTTTCCAGCCTCCTGTTTCTGCCCCTCTGTTTCCAGCCTCCTGTTTCTCTCCCTCTGTTTCCAGACTCCTGTTTCTCCCCCTCTGTTTCCAGACTCCTGTTTCTGCCCCTCTGTTTCCAGCCCCCTGTTTCCCCCCTCTGTTTCCAGACTCCTGTTTCTGCCTCTCAGTTTCCAGACTCTTATTACTCCCCCTCTGTTTCCAGACTCCTGTTTCTGCTCCTCTGTTTCCAGACTCCTGTTTCTGCCCCTCTGTTTCCAGCCTCCTCTTTCTGACCCTCTGTTGCCAGCCTCCTGTTTCTGCCCCTCTGTTTCCATCTTCCTGTTTCTCGCCCTCTGTTTTCAGACTCCTGTTTCTCCCCCTTTGTTTCCAGACTCCTTTTTCTCATCCTCTGTTTCCAGTCTCCTGTTTCTGCCCCTCTGTTTCCAGTCTCCTGTTTCTGCCCCTCTGTTTCCAGCCTCCTGTTTCTCGCCCTCTGTTTTCAGACTCCTGTTTCTCCCCCTCTGTTTCCAGACACCTGTTTCTCCCCCTCTGCTTCCAGACTCCTGTTTCTACCCCTCTGTTTCCAAACTCCTGTTTCTGCCCCTCTGTTTCCAGAGTCCTGTTTCTCACCCTCTATTTCCAGACTCCTGTTTCTACCCCACTGTTTCCATTCTCCTGTTTCTGCCCGTCTGTTTCCAGACTCCTGTTTCTACCCCTCTGTTTCCAGACGCCTGTTTCTCCCCTCTGTTTCCAGACTCCTGTTTCTCCCCCTCTGTTTCCAGACTCCTGAATCTCGCCCTCTGTTTCCAGTCTCCTGTTTCTCCTCCTCCGTTTCCAGCCTCCTGTTTTTGCCCCTCTGTTTCCAGCCTCCTGTTTCACGCCCTCTGTTTCCAGACTCCTGTTTCTGCCCCTCTGTTTCCAGACTCCTGTTTCTGCCCCTCTGTATCCAGACTCCTGTTTCTCCCCCTCTGTTTCCAGTCTCCTGTTTCTGCCCCTCTGTTTCCAGCCTCCTGTTTCTGCCCCTCTGTTTCCAGCCTCCTGTTTCTCTCCCTCTGTTTCCAGACTCCTGTTTCTCCCCCTCTGTTTCCAGACTCCTGTTTCTGCCCCTCTGTTTCCAGACTCCTGTTTCTGCCCCTCTGTTTCCAGCCCCCTGTTTCCCCCCTCTGTTTCCAGACTCCTGTTTCTGCCTCTCAGTTTCCAGACTCTTATTTCTCCCCCTCTGTTTCCAGACTCCTGTTTCTCATCCTCAGTTTCCAGTCTCCTGTTTCTGCCCCTCTGTTTCCAGACTCCTGTTTCTGCCCCTCTGTTTCCAGCCTCCTGTTTCTCGCCCTCTGTTTTCAGACTCCTGTTTCTCCCCCTCTGTTTCCAGACTCCTGTATCCGCCCCTCTGTTTCCAGACTCCTGTTTCTCCCCCTCTGCTTCCAGACTCCTGTTTCTACCATTCTGTTTCCAAACTCCTGTTTCTGCCCCTCTGTTTCCAGAGTCCTGTTTCTCACCCTCTATTTCCAGTCTCCTGTTTCTGCCCCTCTGTTTCCAGACTCCTGTTTCTACCCCTCTGTTTCCAGACGCCTGTTTCTCCCCTCTGTTTCCAGACTCCTGTTTCTCCCCCTCTGTTTCCAGACTCCTGTTTCTCGCCCTCTGTTTCCAGTCTCCTGTTTCTCCTCCTCTGTTTCCAGACTCCTGTTTCTGCCCCTCTGTTTGCAGCCTCCTCTTCTGCCCCTCTGTTTCCAGCCTCCTGTTTCTCCCCCTCTGTTTCCAGACTCCTGTTTCTCCCCCTCTGTTTCCAGACTCCTGTTTCTGCCCCTCTGTTTCCAGACTCCTGTTTCTGCCCCTCTGTTTCCAGCCTTCTGATTCTGCCCCTCTGTTTCCAGCCTCCTTTTTCTCCCCCTCTGTTTCCAGACTCCTCTTTCTCCTCCTCTGATTTCAGACTCCTGCTTCTGCCCCACTGTTTCCAGACTCCTGTTTCTCCCCCTCTGTTTCCAGACTCCTGTTTCTCCCCCCCTGTTTCCAGACTCCTGTTTCTGCCCCTCTGTTTCCAGCTTCCTGTTTTTGCCCCTCTGTTTCCAGCCACCTGTTTCACGCCCTCTGTTTCCAGACTCCAGTTTCTTCCCGTCTGTTTCCAGCCTCCTGTTTCTGCCCCTCTGTTTCCAGTCTCCTGTTTCTCATCCTCTGTTTCCAGGCTCCTGTTTCTCCCCATCTGTTTCCAGACTCCTGTTTCTCCCCCTCTGTTTCCAGACTCCTGTTTCTGCCCCTCTGTTTCCAGTCTCCTGTTTCTGCCCCTCTGTTTCCAGCCTCCTGTTTCTGCCCCTCTGTTTCCAGCCTCCTGTTTCTCTCCCTCTGTTTCCAGACTCCTGTTTCTCCCCCTCTGTTTCCAGACTCCTGTTTCTGCCCCTCTGTTTCCAGACTCCTGTTTCTGCCCCTCTGTTTCCAGCCCCCTGTTTCCCCCCTCTGTTTCCAGACTCCTGTTTCTGCCTCTCAGTTTCCAGACTCTTATTTCTCCCCCTCTGTTTCCAGACTCCTGTTTCTCATCCTCAGTTTCCAGTCTCCTGTTACTGCACCTCTGTTTCCAGTCTCCTGTTTCTCCCCCTCTGTTTCCAGTCTCCTGATTCTCATCCTCTGTTTCCAGTCTCCTGTTTCTTCCCCTCTGTTTCCAGTCTCCTGTTTCTGCCCCTCTGTTTCCAGCCTCCTGTTTCTCGCCCTCTGTTTTCAGACTCCTGTTTCTCCCCCTCTGTTTCCAGACTCCTGTATCCGCCCCTCTGTTTCCAGACTCCTGTTTCTCCCCCTCTGCTTCCAGACTCCTGTTTCTACTCCTCTGTTTCCAAACTCCTGTTTCTGCCCCTCTGTTTCCAGACTCCTGTTTCTCACCCTCTATTTCCAGTCTCCTGTTTCTGCAACTCTGTTTCCAGACTCCTGTTTCTCACCCTCTGTTTCCAGACTCCTGTTTCTGCCCGTCTGTTTCCAGACTCCTGTTTCTACCCCTCTGTTTCCAGACGCCTGTTTCTCCCCTCTGTTTCCAGACTCGTGTTTCTCCCCCTCTGTTTCCAGACTCCTGTTTCTCGCCCCCTGTTTCCAGTCTCCTGTTTCTCCTCCTCTGTTTCCAGACTCCTGTTTCTGCCCATCTGTTTGCAGCCTCCTCTTTCTGCCCCTCTGTTTCCAGCCTCCTGTTTCTCCCCCTCTGTTTCCAGACTCCTCTTTCTCCTCCTCTGTTTTCAGACTCCTGCTTCTGCCCCACTGTTTCCAGACTCCTGTTTCTCCCCCTCTGTTTCCAGACTCCTGTTTCTGCCCCTCTGTTTCCAGAGTCCTGTTTCTGCCCGTCTGTTTCCAGCCACCTGTTTTTGCCCCTCTGTTTCCAGCCGCCTGTTTCTCGCCCTCTGTTTCCAGACTCCTGTTTCTTCCCGTCTGTTTCCAGACGCCTGTTTCTGCCCCTCTGTTTCCAGACTCCTGTTTCTCCCCCTCTGTTTCCAGCCTCCTGTTTCTGCCCCTCTGTTTCCAGTCTCCTGTTTCTCATCCTCTGTTTCCAGACTCCTGTTTCACCCCATCTGTTTCCAGACTCCTGTTTCTGCCCCTCTGTTTCCAGACTCCTGTTTCTCACCCTCTGTTTCCAGACTCCTGTTTCTCCCCGTCTATTTCCAGACTCCTGTTTCTCCCGCTCTGTTTCCAAACTCCTGTTTCTGCCCCTCTGTTTCCAGACTCCTGTTTCTGCTCCTCTGTTTCCAGACTCCTGTTTCTGCCCCTCTGTTTCCAGACTCCTGTTTCTGCCCCTCTGTTTCCAGCCTCCTCTTTCTGACCCTCTGTTGCCAGCCTCCTGTTTCTGCCCCTCTGTTTCCATCTTCCTGTTTCTCGCCCTCTGTTTTCAGACTCCTGTTTCTCCCCCTTTGTTTCCAGACTCCTTTTTCTCATCCTCTGTTTCCAGTCTCCTGTTTCTCCCCCTCTGTTTCCAGACTCCGGTTTCCGCCCCTCTGTTTCCAGACACCTGTTTCTCCCCCTCTGCTTCCAGACTCCTGTTTCTACCCCTCTGTTTCCAAACTCCTGTTTCTGCCCCTCTGTTTCCAGAGTCCTGTTTCTCACCCTCTATTTCCAGTCTCCTGTTTCTGCCCCTCTGTTGCCAGACTCCTCTTTCTACCCCTCTGTTTCCAGACTCCTGTTTCTGCCCGTCTGTTTCCAGACTCCTGTTTCTACCCCTCTGTTTCCAGACGCCTGTTTCTCCCCTCTGTTTCCAGACTCCTGTTTCTCCCCCTCAGTTTCCAGACTCCTGTTTCTCGCCCTCTGTTTCCAGTCTCCTGTTTCTCCTCCTCTGTTTACAGACTCCTGTTTCTGCCCCTCTGTTTGCAGCCTCCTCTTTCAGCCCCTCTGTTTCCAGACTCCTGTTTCTGCCCCTCTGTTTCCAGCCTTCTGATTCTGCCCCTCTGTTTCCAGCCTCCTTTTTCTCCCCCTCTGTTTCCAGACTCCTCTTTCTCCTCCTCTGATTTCAGACTCCTGCTTCTGCCCCACTGTTTCCAGACTCCTTTTTCTCCCCCTCTGTTTCCAGACTCCTGTTTCTCCCCCACCCTGTTTCCAGACTCCTGTTTCTGCCCCTCTGTTTCCAGCCTCCTGTTTTTGCCCCTCTGTTTCCAGCCTCCTGTTTCACGCCCTCTGTTTCCAGACTCCTGTTTCTTCCCGTCTGTTTCCAGACTCCTGTTTCTGCCCCTCTGTTTCCAGTCTCCTGTTTCTCATCCTCTGTTTCCAGGCTCCTGTTTCTCCCCATCTGTTTCCAGACTCCTGTTTCTCCCCCTCTGTTTCCAGACTCCTGTTTCTGCCCCTCTGTTTCCAGACTCCTGTTTCTCACCCTCTGTTTCCAGACTCCTGTTTCTCCCCGTCAATTTCCAGACTCCTGTTTCTCCCCCTCTGTTTCCAGACTCCTGTTTCTGCCGCTCTGTTTCCAGGCTCCTTTTTCTCACCCTCTGTTTCTAGACTCCTGTTTCTCCCCCTCTGTTTCCAGTCTCCTTTTTCTGCCCCTCTGTTTCCAGACGCCTGTTTCTCACCCTCTGTTTCCAGACTCCTGTTTCTCCCCCTCTGTTTCCACACTCCTGTTTCTGCCCCTCTGTTTCCAGACTCCTGTTTCTGCCCCTCTGTTTCCAGACGCCTGTTTCTCACCCTCTGTTTCCAGACTCCTGTTTCTCCCCCTCTGTTTCCAGACTCCTGTTTCTGCCCCTCTGTTTCCAGACTCCTGTTTCTCCCCCTCTGTTTCCAGACTCCTGTTTCTCACCCTCTGTTTCCAGCCTCCTGTTTCTCACCCTCTGTTTCCAGCCTCCTGTTTCTCTCCCTCTGTTTCCAGACTCCTGTTTCTCCCCCTCTGTTTCCAGACTCCTGTTTCTGCCCCCCTGTTTCCAGACTCCTGTTTCTGCCCCTCTGTTTCCAGCCTCCTGGTTCTGCCACTCTGTTTCCAGCCCCCTGTTTCTCCCCCTCTGTTTCCAGACTCCTGTTTCTGCCCCTCTGTTTCCAGACTCCTGTTTCTCACCCTCTGTTTCCAGTCACCTTTTTATGCATCTCTGATTCCAGCCTCCTGTTTCAGCCCCTCTGTTTCCAGTCTCCTGTTTCTGCCCCTCTCTTTCCAGACTCCTGTTCCGGCCCCTCTGTTTCCAGCCTCCTGTTTCTACCCCACTGTTTCCTGACTCCTGTTTTACCCCTCTGTTTTCAGACTCCTGTTTCTGCCCCTCTGTTTCCAGATGCCTGTTTCTGCCCCTCTGTTTCCAGACTCCTGTTTCTCCCCCTCTGTTTCCAGACTCCTATTTCTCCCCCTCTGTTTCAAGACTCCTGTTTCTCCCCCTCTGTTTCCAGACTCCTGTTTCCGCCCCTCTGTTTTTCAGACTCCTGTTTCTCACCCACTGTTTCCAGTCTCCTGTTTCTGCCCCGCTGTTTCCAGCCTCCTGTTTCTGCCCCTCTGTTTCCAGCCTCCTGTTTCTCTCCCTCTGTTTCCAGACTTCTGTTTCTCCCCTCTGTTTTCAGACTCCTGTTTCTGCCCCTCTATTTCCAGACTCCAGTTTCTCCCCCTCTGTTTCCAGACTCCTGTTTCTCCCCCTCTGTTTCCAGACTCCTGTTTCTCCCCCTCTGTTTCCAGACTCCTGTTTCTCCCCCTCTGTTTCCAGACTCCTGTTTCTGCCCCTCTGTTTCCAGACTCCTGTTTCTCCCCCTCTGTTTCCAGTCTCCTGTTTCTGCCCCTCTGTTTCCAGCCTCCTGTTTCTGCCCCTCTGTTTCCAGCCTCCTGTTTCTCTCCCTCTGTTTCCAGACTCCTGTTTCTCACCCTCTGTTTCCAGACTCCTGTTTCTCCCCGTCTATTTCCAGACTCCTGTTTCTGCCCCTCTGTTTCCAGACTCCTGTTTCTGCCCCTCTGTTTCCAGACTCCTGTTTCTCCCCCTCTGTTTCCAGTCTCCTGTTTCTGCCCCTCTGTTTCCAGCCTCCTGTTTCTCTCCCTCTGTTTCCAGCCCCCTGTTTCCCCCCTCTGTTTCCAGACTCCTGTTTCTGCCTCTCTGTTTCCAGACTCTTATTTCTCCCCCTCTGTTTCCAGGCTCCTGTTTCTGCTCCTCTGTTTCCAGACTCCTGTTTCTGCCCCTCTGTTTCCAGCCTCCTCTTTCTGACCCTCTGTTTCCAGCCTCCTGTTTCTCCCCCTCTGTTTCCAGTCTCCTGTTTCTCATCCTCTGTTTCCAGTCTCCTGTTTCTGCCCCTCTGTTTCCAGGCTCCTGTTTCTCCCCCTCTGTTTCCAGTCTCCTGTTTCTGCCCCTCTGTTTCCAGCCTCCTGTTTCACGACCTCTGTTTCCAGACTCCTGTTTCTGCCCCTCTGTTTCCAGTCTCCTGTTTCTCATCCTCTGTTTCCAGGCTCCTGTTTCTCCCCATCTGTTTCCAGACTCCTGTTTCTCCCCCTCTGTTTCCAGACTCCTGTTTCTGCCCCTCTGTTTCCAGACTCCTGTTTCTCACCCTCTGTTTCCAGACTCCTGTTTCTCCCCATCAATTTCCAGACTCCTGTTTCTCCCCCTCTGTTTCCAGACTCCTGTTTCTCCCCCTCTGTTTCCAGACTCCTTTTTCTGCCCCTCTGTTTCCAGACGCCTGTTTCTCACCCTCTGTTTCCAGACTCCTGTTTCTCCCCCTCTGTTTCCACACTCCTGTTTCTGCCCCTCTGTTTCCAGACTCCTGTTTCTGCCCCTCTATTTCCAGATGCCTGTTTCTCACCCTCTGTTTCCAGACTCCTGTTTCTCCCCCTCTGTTTCCAGACGCCTGTTTCTGCCCCTCTGTTTCTAGACTCCTGTTTCTCCCCCTCTGTTTCCAGACTCCTGTTTCTCCCCCTCTGTTTCGAGACTCCTGTTTCTGCCTCTCTGTTTCCAGACTCCTGTTTCTCACCCTCTATTTCCAGCCTCCTGTTTCTCACCCACTGTTTCCAGACTCCTGTTTCTGCCCCACTGTTTCCAGACTCCTGTTTCTCACCCTCTGTTTCCAGCCTCCTGTTTCTGACCCTCTGTTTCCAGTCTCCTGTTTCTGCCCCTCTCTTTCCAGACTCCTGTTCCGGCCCCTCTGTTTCCAGCCTCCTGTTTCTACCCCACTGTTTCCTGACTCCTGTTTTTGCCCCTCTGTTTTCAGACTCCTGTTTCTGCCCCTCTGTTTCCAGATGCCTGTTTCTGCCCCTCTGTTTCCAGACTCCTGTTTCTCCCCCTCTGTTTCCAGACTCCTGTTTCTCCCCCTCTGTTTCAAGACTCCTGTTTCTCCCCCTCTGTTTCCAGACTCCTGTTTCCGCCCCTCTGTTTCCAGACTCCTGTTTCTCACCCTCTGTTTCCAGTCTCCTGTTTCTGCCCCTCTGTTTCCAGCCTCCTGTTTCTTCCCCTCTGTTTCCAGCCTCCTGTTTCTCTCCCTCTGTTTCCAGACTCCTGTTTCTCCCCCTCTGTTTCCAGACTCCTGTTTCTGCCCCCCTGTTTCCAGACTCCTGTTTCTGCCCCTCTGTTTCCAGCCTCCTGGTTCTGCCCCTCTGTTTCCAGCCCCCTGTTTCTCCCCCTCTGTTTCCAGACACTTGTTTCAGCCCCTCTGTTTCCAGTCTCCTGTTTCTGCCCCTCTCTTTCCAGACTCCTGTTCCGGCTTCTCTGTTTCCAGCCTCCTGTTTCTCCCCCTCTGTTTCCTGACTCCTGTTTTTGCCCCTCTGTTTCCAGACTCCTGTTTCTCACCCTCTGTTTCCAGGCTCCTATTTCTGCCCCTCTGTTTCCAGACTCCTGTTACTGCCCCTCTGTTTCCAGTCTCCTGTTTCTCATCCTCTGTTTCCAGGCTCCTGTTTCTCCCCATCTGTTTCCAGACTCCTGTTTCTCCCCCTCTGTTTCCAGACTCCTGTTTCTGCCCCTCTGTTTCCAGACTCCTGTTTCTCACCCTCTGTTTCCAGACTCCTGTTTCTCCCCGTCAATTTCCAGACTCCTGTTTCTCCCCCTCTGTTTCCAGACTCCTGTTTCTGCCGCTCTGTTTCCAGGCTCCTGTTTCTCACCCTCTGTTTCTAGACTCCTGTTTCTCCCCCTCTGTTTCCAGTCTCCTTTTTCTGCCCCTCTGTTTCCAGACGCCTGTTTCTCACCCTCTGTTTCCAGACTCCTGTTTCTCCCCCTCTGTTTCCACACTCCTGTTTCTGCCCCTCTGTTTCCAGACTCCTGTTTCTGCCCCTCTGTTTCCAGACGCCTGTTTCTCACCCTCTGTTTCCAGACTCCTGTTTCTCCCCCTCTGTTTCCAGACTCCTGTTTCTGCCCCTCTGGTTCCAGACTCCTGTTTCTCCCCCTCTTTTTCCAGACTCCTGTTTCTCACCCTCTGTTTCCAGCCTCCTGTTTCTCACCCTCTGTTTCCAGCCTCCTGTTTCTCTCCCTCTGTTTCCAGACTCCTGTTTCTCCCCCTCTGTTTCCAGACTCCTGTTTCTGCCCCCCTGTTTCCAGACTCCTGTTTCTGCCCCTCTGTTTCCAGCCTCCTGGTTCTGCCACTCTGTTTCCAGCCCCCTGTTTCTCCCCCTCTGTTTCCAGACTCCTGTTTCTGCCCCTCTGTTTCCAGACTCCTGTTTCTCACCCTCTGTTTCCAGTCACCTTTTTATGCATCTCTGATTCCAGCCTCCTGTTTCAGCCCCTCTGTTTCCAGTCTCCTGTTTCTGCCCCTCTCTTTCCAGACTCCTGTTCCGGCCCCTCTGTTTCCAGCCTCCTGTTTCTACCCCACTGTTTCCTGACTCCTGTTTTACCCCTCTGTTTTCAGACTCCTGTTTCTGCCCCTCTGTTTCCAGATGCCTGTTTCTGCCCCTCTGTTTCCAGACTCCTGTTTCTCCCCCTCTGTTTCCAGACTCCTATTTCTCCCACTCTGTTTCAAGACTCCTGTTTCTCCCCCTCTGTTTCCAGACTCCTGTTTCCGCCCCTCTGTTTTTCAGACTCCTGTTTCTCACCCTCTGTTTCCAGTCTCCTGTTTCTGCCCCGCTGTTTCCAGCCTCCTGTTTCTGCCCCTCTGTTTCCAGCCTCCTGTTTCTCTCCCTCTGTTTCCAGACTTCTGTTTCTCCCCCTCTGTTTTCAGACTCCTGTTTCTGCCCCTCTATTTCCAGACTCCAGTTTCTCCCCCTCTGTTTCCAGACTCCTGTTTCTCCCCCTCTGTTTCCAGACTCCTGTTTCTCCCCCTCTGTTTCCAGACTCCTGTTTCTCCCCCTCTGTTTCCAGACTCCTGTTTCTGCCCCTCTGTTTCCAGACTCCTGTTTCTCCCCCTCTGTTTCCAGTCTCCTGTTTCTGCCCCTCTGTTTCCAGCCTCCTGTTTCTGCCCCTCTGTTTCCAGCCTCCTGTTTCTCTCCCTCTGTTTCCAGACTCTTATTTCTCCCCCTCTGTTTCCAGACTCCTGTTTCTCATCCTCTGTTTCCAGTCTCCTGATTCTCATCCTCTGTTTCCAGTCTCCTGTTTCTGCCCCTCTGTTTCCAGCCTCCTGTTTCTCGCCCTCTGTTTTCAGACTCCTGTTTCTCCCCCTCTGTTTCCAGACTCCTGTATCCGCCCCTCTGTTTCCAGACTCCTGTTTCTCCCCCTCTGCTTCCAGACTCCTGTTTCTACCCCTCTGTTTCCAAACTCCTGTTTCTGCCCCTCTGTTTCCAGACTCCTGTTTCTCACCCTCTGTTTCCTGACTCCTGTTTCTGCCCGTCTGTTTCCAGACTCCTGTTTCTACCCCTCTGTTTCCAGACGCCTGTTTCTCCCCGCTGTTTCCAGACTCGTGTTTCTCCCCCTCTGTTTCCAGACTCCTGTTTCTCGCCCCCTGTTTCCAGTCTCCTGTTTCTCCTCCTCTGTTTCCAGACTCCTGTTTCTCCCCCTCTGTTTGCAGCATCCTCTTTCTGCCCCTCTGTTTCCAGCCTCCTGTTTCTCCCCCTCTGTTTCCAGACTCCTGTTTCTCCCCCTCTGTTTCCAGACTCCTGTTTCTGCCCCTCTGTTTCCAGCCTTCTGTTTCTGCCCCTCTGTTTCCAGCCTCCTTTTTCTCCCCCTCTGTTTCCAGACTCCTCTTTCTCCTCCTCTGTTTTCAGACTCCTGCTTCTGCCCCACTGTTTCCAGACTCCTGTTTCTCCCCCTCTGTTTCCAGACTCCTGTTTCTGCCCCTCTGTTTCCACACTCCTGTTTCTGCCCCTCTGTTTCCAGTCTCCTCTTTCTCATCCTCTGTTTCCAGACTCCTGTTTCACCCCATCTGTTTCCAGACTCCTGTTTCTCCCCCTCTGTTTCCAGACTCCTGCTTCTGCCGCTCTGTTTCCAGACTCCTGTTTCTCACCCTCTGTTTCCAGACTCCTGTTTCTCCCCGTCTATTTCCAGACTCCTGTTTCTGCCCCTCTGTTTCCAGACTCCTGTTTCTGCCCCTCTGTTTCCAGACTCCTGTTTCTCACCCTCTGTTTCCAGACTCCTGTTTCTCCCCGTCTATTTCCGGACTCCTGTTTCTCCCCCACTGTTTCCAAACTCCTGTTTCAGCCCCTCTGTTTCCAGACTCCTGTTTCTCCCCCTCTGTTTCCAGTCTCCTGTTTCTGCCCCTCTGTTTCCAGCCTCCTGTTTCTCTCCCTCTGTTTCCAGCCCCCTGTTTCCCCCCTCTGTTTCCAGACTCCTGTTTCTGCCTCTCTGTTTCCAGACTCTTATTTCTCCCCCTCTGTTTCCAGGCTCCTGTTTCTGCTCCTCTGTTTCCAGACTCCTGTTTCTGCCCCTCTGTTTCCAGCCTCCTCTTTCTGACCCTCTGTTTCCAGCCTCCTGTTTCTCCCCCTCTGTTTCCAGTCTCCTGATTCTCATCCTCTGTTTCCAGTCTCCTGTTTCTGCCCCTCTGTTTCCAGGCTCCTGTTTCTCCCCCTCTGTTTCCAGTCTCCTGTTTCTGCCCTTCTGTTTCCAGCCTCCTGTTTCACGACCTCTGTTTCCAGACTCCTGTTTCTGCCCCTCTGTTTCCAGTCTCCTGTTTCTCATCCTCTGTTTCCAGGCTCCTGTTTCTCCCCATCTGTTTCCAGACTCCTGTTTCTCCCCCTCTGTTTCCAGACTCCTGTTTCTGCCCCTCTGTTTCCAGACTCCTGTTTCTCACCCTCTGTTTCCAGACTCCTGTTTCTCCCCATCAATTTCCAGACTCCTGTTTCTCCCCCTCTGTTTCCAGACTCCTGTTTCTCCCCCTCTGTTTCCAGACTCCTTTTTCTGCCCCTCTGTTTCCAGACGCCTGTTTCTCACCCTCTGTTTCCAGACTCCTGTTTCTCCCCCTCTGTTTCCACACTCCTGTTTCTGCCCCTCTGTTTCCAGACTCCTGTTTCTGCCCCTCTATTTCCAGATGCCTGTTTCTCACCCTCTGTTTCCAGACTCCTGTTTCTCCCCCTCTGTTTCCAGACTCCTGTTTCTGCCCCTCTGTTTCTAGACTCCTGTTTCTCCCCCTCTGTTTCCAGACTCCTGTTTCTCCCCCTCTGTTTCGAGACTCCTGTTTCTGCCTCTCTGTTTCCAGACTCCTGTTTCTCACCCTCTATTTCCAGCCTCCTGTTTCTCACCCACTGTTTCCAGACTCCTGTTTCTGCCCCACTGTTTCCAGACTCCTGTTTCTCACCCTCTGTTTCCAGCCTCCTGTTTCTGACCCTCTGTTTCCAGTCTCCTGTTTCTGCCCCTCTCTTTCCAGACTCCTGTTCCGGCCCCTCTGTTTCCAGCCTCCTGTTTCTACCCCACTGTTTCCTGACTCCTGTTTTTGCCCCTCTGTTTTCAGACTCCTGTTTCTGCCCCTCTGTTTCCAGATGCCTGTTTCTGCCCCTCTGTTTCCAGACTCCTGTTTCTCCCCCTCTGTTTCCAGACTCCTGTTTCTCCCCCTCTGTTTCAAGACTCCTGTTTCTCCCCCTCTGTTTCCAGACTCCTGTTTCCGCCCCTCTGTTTCCAGACTCCTGTTTCTCACCCTCTGTTTCCAGTCTCCTGTTTCTGCCCCTCTGTTTCCAGCCTCCTGTTTCTTCCCCTCTGTTTCCAGCCTCCTGTTTCTCTCCCTCTGTTTCCAGACTCCTGTTTCTCCCCCTCTGTTTCCAGACTCCTGTTTCTGCCCCCCTGTTTCCAGACTCCTGTTTCTGCCCCTCTGTTTCCAGCCTCCTGGTTCTGCCCCTCTGTTTCCAGCCCCCTGTTTCTCCCCCTCTGTTTCCAGACACTTGTTTCAGCCCCTCTGTTTCCAGTCTCCTGTTTCTGCCCCTCTCTTTCCAGACTCCTGTTCCGGCTTCTCTGTTTCCAGCCTCCTGTTTCTCCCCCTCTGTTTCCTGACTCCTGTTTTTGCCCCTCTGTTTCCAGACTCCTGTTTCTCACCCTCTGTTTCCAGGCTCCTATTTCTGCCCCTCTGTTTCCAGCCTCCTGTTTCTGCCCCTCTGATTCCAGCCTCCTGTTTCTGCCCCTCTGTTTCCAGCCTCCTGTTTCTCCCCCTCTGTTTCCAGCCTCCTGTTTCTCCCCCTCTGTTTCCAGACTCCTGTTTCTGCCCCTCTGTTTCCAGACTGCTGTTTCTGACCCTCTGTTTCCAGTCTCCTGTTTCTGCCCCTCTGTTTCCAGCCTCCTGTTTCTGCCCCTCTGTTTCCAGCCTCCTGTTTCACTCCCTCTGTTTCCAGACTCCTGTTTCTCCCCCTCTGTTTCCAGACTCCTGTTTCTGCCCCTCTGTTTCCAGCCTCCTGTTTCTGCCCCTCTGTTTCCAGCATCCTGTTTCTGCCCCTCTGTTACCAGCCCCCTGTTTCTCCCCCTCTGTTTCCATTCTCCTGTTTCTCACCCTCTGTTTCCAGACTCCTGTTTCTGCCCCTCTGTTTCCAGCCTCCTCTTTCTCACCCTCTGTTTCCTGAATCCAGTTTCTCACCCTCTGTTTCCAGGCTCCTGTTTCTGCCCCTCTGTTTCCAGACTCCTGTTTCTGCCTCTCTGTTTCCAGACTCCTGTTTCTCACCCTCTGTTTCCAGACTCCTGTTTCTGCCCCTCTGTTTCCAGCCTCCTGATTCTGCCCCTCTGTTTCCAGCCTCCTCTTTCTCACCCTCTGTTTCCTGACTCCAGTTTCTCACCCTCTGTTTCCAGGCTCCTGTTTCTGCCCCTCTGTTCCCAGACTCCTGTTTCTGCCCCTCTGTTTCCAGTCTCCTGTTTCTCCCCCTCTGTTTCCAGACTCCAGTTTCTCAACATCTGTTTCCAGGCTCCTGTTTCTCCCCCTCTGTTTCCAGATTCCTGTTTCTCACCCTCTGTTTCCAGACTCCTGTTTCTCCCCGTCTATTTCCAGACTACTGTTTCTCCCCCTCAGTTTCCAGACTCCTGTTTCTGCCGCTCTGTTTCCAGACTCCTGTTTCTGCCCCTCTGATTCCAGACGCCTGTTTCTCACTCTCTGTTTCCTGACTCCTGTTTCTCCCCCTCTGTTTCCACACTCCTGTTTCTGCCACTCTGTTTCCAGACTCCTGTTTCTGCCTCTCTGTTTCCAGCCTCCTGTTTCTCCCCCTCTGTTTCCAGACTCCTGTTTCTGCCCCTCTGGTTCCAGACTCCTGTTTCTGCCCCTCTGTTTCCAGACTCCTGTTTCTGCCCCTCTGTTTCTAGCCCCCTGTTTCTGCGCCTCTGTTTCCAGCCTCCTTTTTCTCCTACTCTGTTTCCAGACTCCTGTTTCTCCCCCTCTGTTTTCAGACTCCTGTTTCTGCCCCTCTGTTTCCAGATGCCTGTTTCTGCCCCTCTGTTTCCAGCCTCCTGTTTCTGCCCCTCAGTTTCCAGCCTCCTGTTTCTCTCCCTCTGTTTCCAGACTCCTGATTCTCCCCCTCTGTTTCCAGACTCCTGTTTCTGCCCCCCTGTTTCCAGACTCCTGTTTCTACCCCTCTGTTTCCAGCCTCCTGGTTCTGCCCCTCTGTTTCCAGCCCCCTGTTTCTCCCCCTCTGTTTCCAGACTCCTGTTTCTGCCCCTCTGTTTCCAGCCTCCTGGTTCTGCCCCTCTGTTTCCAGCCCCCTGTTTCTCCCCCTCTGTTTCCTGACTCCTGTTTTTGCCCCTCTGTTTCCAGACTCCTGTTTCTCACCCTCTGTTTCCAGGCTCCTGTTTCTGCCCCTCTGTTTCCAGACTCCTGTTTCTGCCCCGCTGTTTCCAGACTCCTGTTTCTCACCCTCTGTTTCCAGACTCCTGTTTCTGCCCCTCTGTTTCCAGCCTCCTGTTTCTGCCCCTCTGATTCCAGTCTCCTGTTTCTGCCCCTCTGTTTCCAGCCTCCTGTTTCAGCCCCTCTGTTTCCAGCCTCCTGTTTCTCCCCCTCTGTTTCCAGACTCCTGTTTCTGCCCCTCTGTTTCCAGACTCCTCTTTCTGACCCTCTGTTTCCAGTCTCCTGTTTCTGCCCCTCTGTTTCCACCCTCCTGTTTCTGCCCCTCTCTTTCCAGCCTCCTGTGTCTCTCCCTCTGTTTCCAGACTCCTGTTTCTCCCCCTCTGTTTCCAGACTCCTGCTTCTGCCCCTCTGTTTCCAGACTCCTGTTTCTGTCCCTCTGTTTCCAGACTGTTGTTTCTGCCCCTCTGTTTCCAGACTCCTGTTTCTCACCCTCTGTTTCCAGACTCCTGTTTCTGCCCCTCTGTTTCCAGCCTCCTGATTCTGCCCCTCTGTTTCCAGCCTCCTCTTTCTCACCCTCTGTTTCCTGACTCCAGTTTCTCATCCTCTGTTTCCAGTCACCTGTTTATGCCCCTCTGATTCCAGCCTCCTGTTTCGGCCCCTCTGTTTCCAGACTCCTGTTTCTGCCCCTCTGTTTCCAGACTCCTGTTTCTGCCCCTCTGTTTCCAACCTCCTGTTTCTGCCCCTCTGTTTCCAGCCCCCTGTTTCTCCCGCTCTGTTTCCGGACTCCTGTTTCTCCCCCTCTGTTTTCAGACTCCTGTTTCTGCCCCTCTGTTTCCAGCCTCCTGTTTCTCTCCCTCTGTTTCCAGACTCCTGTTTCTCCCCCTCTGTTTCCAGACTCCTGTTTCTGCCCCTCTGTTTCCAGACTCCTGTTTCTGCCTCTCTGTTTCCAGCCTCCTGTTTCTGCCCCTCTGTTTCCAGGATCCTGTTTCTCACCCTCTGTTTCCAGACTCCTGATTCTCCCCCTCTGTTTCCAGACTCCTGTTTCTGCCTCTGTGTTTCCAGACTCCTGTTTCTGCCCCTCTGTTTCCAGACTCCTGTTTCTGCCCCACTGTTTCCAGCCTCCTGATTCTGCCCCTCTGTTTCCAGCCTCCTCTTTCTCACCCTCTGTTTCCTGACTCCAGTTTCTCACCCTCTGTTTCCAGGCTCCTGTTTCTGCCCCTCTGTTTCCAGTCTCCAGTTTCTGCCCCTCTGTTTCCAGATTCCTGTTTCTCACCCTCTGTTTCCAGACTCCTGTCTCTGCCGCTCTGTTTCCAGACTCCTGTTTCTGCCCCTCTGATTCCAGACGCCTGTTTCTCACTCTGTTTCCAGACTCCTGTTTCTCCCCCTCTGTTTCCACACTCCTGTTTCTGCCCCTCTGTTTCCACACTCCTGTTTCTGCCTCTCTGTTTCCAGCTTCCTGTTTCTCCCCCTCTGTTTCCAGACTCCTGTTTCTGCCCCTCTGTTTCCAGACTCCTGTTTCTGCCCCTCTGTTTCTAGCCCCCTGTTTCTGCCCCTCTGTTTCCAGCCTCCTTTTTCTCCTCCTCTGTTTCCAGACTCCTGTTTCTCCCCATCTGTTTTCAGACTCCTGTTTCTGCCCATCTGTTTCCAGATGCCTGTTTCTGCCCCTCTGTTTCCAGACTCCTGATTCTCCCCCTCTGTTTCCAGACTCCTGTTTCTCCCCGTCTGTTTCAAGACTCCTGTTTCTCCCCCTCTGTTTCCAGACCCCTGTTTCCGCCCCTCTGTTTCCAGACTCCTGTTTCTGCCCCGCTGTTTCCAGACTCCTGTTTCTCACCCTCTGTTTCCAGTCTCCTGTTTCTGCCCCTCTGTTTCCAGCCTCCTGTTTCTGCCCCTCTGATTCCAGCCTCCTGTTTCTGCCCCTCTGTTTCCAGCCTCCTGTTTCTCCCCCTCTGTTTCCAGACTCCTGTTTCTCCCACTCAGTTTTCATACTCCTGTTTCTGCCCCTCTGTTTCCAGACTCCTGTTTCTCCCCCTCTGTTTCCAGACTCCTGTTTCTCCCCCTCTGTTTCCAGACTCCTGTTTCTCCCCCTCTGTTTCGAGACTCCTGCTTCTCGCCCTCTGCTTCCAGACTCCTGTTTCTCCCCCTCTGTTTCCAGACTCCTGTTTCTGCCCCTCTGTTTCCAGACTCCTGTTTCTGCCCCTCTGTTTCCAGCCTCCTGTTTCTGCCCCTCTGTTTCCAGCCTCCTGTTTCTCCCCCTCTGTTTCCAGACTCCTGATTCTCCCCCTCTGTTTCCAGACTCCTGTTTCTGCCCCTCTGTATCCAGACTCTTGTTTCTGCCCCTCTGTTTCCAGCCTCCTGTTTCTGCCCCTCTGTTTCCAGACTCCTGTTTCTCCCCCACTGTTTCCAGCCTCCTGTTTCTGCCCCTCTGTTTCCAGCCTCCTGTTTCTCTCCCTCTGTTTCCAGACTCCTGTTTCTCCCCCTCTGTTTCCAGACTCCTGTTTCTGCCCCCCTGTTTCCAGACTCCTGTTTCTGCCCCTCTGTTTCCAGCCTCCTGGTTCTGCCCCTCTGTTTCCAGCCCCCTGTTTCTCCCCCTATGTTTCCAGACTCCTGTTTCTGCCCTTCTGTTTCCAGACTCCTGTTTCTCACCCTCTGTTTCCAGTCACCTTTTTATGCATCTCTGATTCCAGCCTCCTGTTTCAGCCCCTCTGTTTCCAGTCTCCTGTTACTACCCCGCTCTTTCCAGACTCCTGTTCCGGCCCCTCTGTTTCCAGCCTCCTGTTTCTCCCCCTCTGTTTCCTGACTCCTGTTTTTACCCCTCTGTTTCCAGACTCCTGTTTCTCACCCTCTGTTTCCAGGCTCCTGTTTCTGCCCCTCTGTTTCCAGACTCCTGTTTCTGCCCTGCTGTTTCCAGACTCCTGTTTCTCACCCTCTGTTTCCAGACTCCTGTTTCTGCCCCTCTGTTTCCAGCCTCCTGTTTCTGCCCCTCTGATTCCAGCCTCCTGTTTCTGCCCCTCTGTTTCCAGCCTCCTGTTTCTCCCCCTCTGTTTCCAGCCTCCTGTTTCTCCCCCTCAGTTTCCAGACTCCTGTTTCTGCCCCTCTGTTTCCAGACTCCTGTTTCTGACCCTCTGTTTCCAGTCTCCTGTTTCTGCCCCCCTGTTTCCAGCCTCCTGTTTCTGCCCCTCTGTTTCCAGCCTCCTGTTTCTCTCCCTCTGTTTCCAGACTCCTGTCTCTCCACCTCTGTTTCCAGACTCCTGTTTCTGCCCCTCTGTTTCCGGACTCCTGTTTCTGCCCCTTTGTTTCCAGCCTCCTGTTTCTGCCCCTCTGTTACCAGCCCCCTGTTTCTCCCCCTCTGGTTCCAGACTCCTGATCCTCCCCCTCTGTTTCCAGAGTCCTGTTTCTGTCTCTCTGTTTCCAGAATCCTGTTTCTCACCCTCTGTTTCCAGACTCCTGTTTCTGCCCCTCTGTTTCCAGCCTCCTGATTCTGCCCCTCTGTTTCCAGCCTCCTCTTTCTCACCCTCTGTTTCCTGACTCCAGTTTCTCACCCTCTGTTTCCAGGCTCCTGTTTCTGCCGCTCTGTTTCCAGACTCCTGTTTCTGCCCCTCTTTTTCCTGACTCCTGTTTCTGACCCTCTGTTTCCAGTCTCCTGTTTCTGCCCCTCTATTTCCAGCCTCCTGTTTCTGCCCCTCTGTTTCCAGCCTCCTGTTTCTCTCCCTCTGTTTCCAGACTCCTGTTTCTCCCCCTCTGTTTCCAGACTCCTGTTTCTGCCCCTCTGTTTCCAGACTCCTGTTTCTGCCCCTCTGTTTCCAGCCTCCTGTTTCTGCCCCTCTGTTTCCAGGCTCCTGTTTCTCACCCTCTGTTTCCAGACTCCTGATTCTCCCCCTCTGTTTCCAGACTCCTGTTTCTGCCTCTCTGTTTCCAGACTCCTGTTTCTAACCCTCTGTTTCCAGACTCCTGTTTCTGCCCCTCTGTTTCCAGCCTCCTGATTCTGCCCCTCTGTTTCCAGCCTCCTCTTTCTCACCCTCTGTTTCCTGACTCCAGTTTCTCACCCTCTGTTTCCAGACTCCTGTTTCTCCCCCTCTGTTTGCACACTCCTGTTTCTGCTCCTCTGTTTCCAGACTCCTGTTTCTGCCCCTCTGTTTCCAGCCTCCTGTTTCTGCCCCTCTGTTTCCAGCCCCCTGTTTCTCCCCCTCTGTTTCCAGACTCCTGATTTTCCCCCTCTGTTTCCAGACTCCAGTTTCTCACCCTCTGTTTCCAGCCTCCTGTTTCTGCCCCTCTGTATCCAGCCCCCTGTTTCTCCTCCTCTGTTTCCAGACTCCTGATTTTCCCCCTCTGTTTCCAGTCTCCTGTTTCTCCACCTCTGTTTCCAGACTCCTGTTTCTCACCCTCTGTTTCCAGACTCCTGTTTCTCCACCTTTGTTTCTAGACTCCTGTTTTTGCCCCTCTTTTTCCAGTCACCTGTTTCTGCCCCTCTGTTTCCAGCCTCCTGTTTCTGCCCCTCTGTTTCCAGACTCCTGTTTCTGCCCCTCTCTTTCCAGACTCCTGTTCCTGCCCCTCTGTTTCCAACCTCCTGTTTCTCCCCCTCTATTTCCTGACTCCTGTTTTTGCCCCTCTGTTTCCAGACTCCTATTTCTCACCCTCTGTTTCCAGTCTCCTGTTTCTCACCCTCTCTTTCCAGACTCCTGTTTCTCCCCGTCTGTTTGCAGACTACTGTTTCTCCCCCTCTATTTCCAGACTCCTGTTTCTCCACCTCTGTTTGCAGACTACTGTTTCTCCCCCTCTATTTCCAGGCTCCTGTTTCTGCCCCTCTGTTTCCAGCCTCCTGTTTCTCACCCTTTCTTTCCAGACTCCTGTTTCTGCTCCTCTGTTTCCAGACTCCTGTTTCTGCCTCTCTGTTTCCAGACTCCTGTTTCTCAACATCTGTTTCCAGGCTCCTGTTTCTGCCCCACTGTTTCCAGACTCCTGTTTCTGCCCCTCTGTTTCCAGTCTCCTGATTTTCACCCTCTGTTTCCAGACTCCTGTTTCTCCCAATCAGTTTCCAGACTTCTGTTTCTCCCCCTCTGTTTCCAGACTCCTGTTTCTCCCCCTCTGTTTCCAGACTCCTGTTTCTCCCCCTCTGTCTCCAGACTCCTGTTTCACACACTCTGTTTCCACACTCCTGTTTCTGCCCCTCTGTTTCCAGACTCCTGTTTCTGCCTCTCTGTTTCCAGACTCCTGTTTCTCACCCTCTGTTTCCAGACTCCTGTTTCTGCCCCTCTGTTTCCAGCCTCCTGATTCTGCCCCTCTGTTTCCAGCCTCCTCTTTCTCACCCTCTGTTTCCTGACTCCAGTTTCTCACCCTCTGTTTCCAGGCTGCTGTTTCTGCCCCTCAGTTTCCAGACCCCAGTTTCTGCCCCTCTGTTTCCAGTCTCCTGTTTCTCACCCTCTGTTTCCAGACTCCTGTTTCTCCCCATCTATTTCCTGACTCCTGTTTCTCCCCCTCTGTTTCCAGACTCCTGTTTCTCCCATTGTGTTTCCAGAGTCCTGATTCTCCCCCTCTGTTTCCAGACACCTGTTTCTCCCCCTCTGTTTCCAGACTCCTGTTACTGCCCCTCTGTTTCCAGACTCCAGTTTCTCACCCTCTGTTTCCAGGCTCCTGTTTCTGCCCCTCTGTTTCCAGTCTCCAGTTTCTCACCCTCTGTTTCCAGTCTCCTGTTTCTGCCCCTCTCTTTCCAGACTCCTGTTCCTGCCCCTCTGTTTCCAGCCTCCTGTTTCTCCCCCTCTATTTCCTGATTCCTGTTTTTGCCCCTCTGTTTCCAGACTCCTATTTCTCACCCATTGTTTCCAGGCTCCTGTTTCTGCCCCTCTGTTTCCAGACTCCTTTTTCTGCCCCTCTGTTTCCAGTCTCCTGTTTCTCACCCTCTCTTTCCAGACTCCTGTTTCTCCCCATCTGTTTGCAGACTACTGTTTCTCCCCCTCTGTTTCCAGAATCCTGTTTCTCCCCCTCTGTTTCCAGTCTCCTTTTTCTGCCCCTCTGTTTCCAGCCTCCTGATTCTCACCCTCTGTTTCCAGACTCCTGTTTCTGCTCCTCTGTTTCCAGACTCCTGTTTCTGCCTCTCTGTTTCCAGACTCCTGTTTCTCACCCTCTGTTTCCAGGCTCCTGTTTCTGCCCCTCTGATTCCAGACACCAGTTTCTGCCCCTCTGTTTCCAGTCTCCTGTATCTCACCCTCTGTTTCCAGACTCCTGTTTCTCCCCATCTGTTTCCAGACTCCTGTTTCTCCCCCTCTGTTTCCAGACTCCTGTTTCTCCCCCACTGTTTCCAGACTCCTGTTTCTCCCCCTCTGTTTCCAGACTCCTGTTTCTCACACTCTGCTTCCAGTCTCCTGTTTCTGCCCCTCTGTTTCCAGACTCCTGTTTCTGCCCCTCTGTATCCAGACTCCTGTTTCTGCCTCTCTGTTTCCAGACTCCTGTTTCTCACCCTCTGTTTCCAGCCTCCTGTTTCTCCCCCTCTGTATCCACACTCCTGTGTCTGCCCCACTGTTTCCAGACTCCTGTTTCTCACCCTCTGTATGCAGACTCCTGATTCTCCGCCTCTGTTTCCAGACTCCTGTTTCTGCCCCTCTGTTTCCAGACTACGGATTCTGCCCCTCTGTTTCCAGACTCCTGTTTCTCACCCTCTGTTTCCAGACTCCTGCTTCTCCCCGTCTATTTCCAGACCCCTGTTTCTCCCCCTCTGTTTCCAGACTCCTGTTTCTGCCCCTCTGTTTCCTGACTCCAGTTTCTCGCCCTCTGTTTCCAGCCTCCTGTTTCTGCCCCTCTGTATCCAGACTCCTGTTTCTGCCCCTCTGTTTCCAGCCTCCTGTTTGTGCCCCTCTGTTTCCAGCCTCCTGTTTCTGCTCCTCTGTTTCCAGACTCCTGTTTCTGCCCCTCTGTTTCCAGCCTCCTGTTTCTGCCCCTCTGTTTCCAGCCCCCTGTTTCTCCCCCTCTGTTTCCAGACTCCTGATTTTCCCCCTCTGTTTCCAGACTCCTGTTTCTCACCCTCAGTTTCCAGCCTCCTGTTTCTGCCCCTCTGTTTCCAGCCCACTGTTTCTCCCCCTCTGTTTCCAGACTCCTGATTTTCCCCCTCTGTTTCCAGTCTCCTGTTTCTCCACCTCTGTTTCCAGACTCCTGTTTCTCACCCTCTGTTTCCAGACTTCTGTTTCTCCACCTCTGTTTCTAGACTCCTGTTTCTCCCCCTCTGTTTCCAGGCTCCTGTTTCTGCCCCTCTGTTTCCAGCCTCCTGTTTCTCACCCTCTGTTTCCAGACTCCTGTTTCTGCCTCTCTGTTTCCAGACTCCTGTTTCTTAACATCTGTTTCCAGGCTCCTGTTTCTGCCCCTCTGTTTCCAGTCTCCTGATTCTCACCCTCTGTTTCCAGACTCCTGTTTCTCCCAATCAGTTTCCAGACTTCTGTTTCTCCCCCTCTGTTTCCAGACTCCTGTTTCTCCCCCTCTGTTTCCAGACTCCTGTTTCTCCCCCTCTGTTTCCAGACTCCTGTTTCTCACCCTCTGTTTCCACACTCCTGTTTCTGGCCCTCTGTTTCCAGACTCCTGTTTCTGCCTCTCTGTTTCCAGACTCCTGTTTCTCACCCTCTGTTTCCAGACTCCTGTTTCTGCCCCTCTGTTTCCAGCTTCCTGATTCTGCCCCTCTGTTTCCAGCCTCCTCTTTCTCACCCTCTGTTTCCTGACTCCAGTTTCTCACCCTTTGTTTCCAGGCTCCTGTTTCTGCCCCTCTGTTTCCAGACCCCAGTTTCTGCCCCTCTGTTTCCAGTCTCCTGTTTCTCACCCTCTGTTTCCAGACTCCTGTTTCTCCCCATCTGTTTCCAGCCTCGTGTTTCTCCACCTCTGTTTCCAGACTCCTGTTTCTCCCCCTCTGTCTCCAGACTCCTGTTTCTCCCCCTCTATTTCCAGACTCCTGTTTCTCCCCCTCTGTTTCCAGACTCCTGTTTCTGCCCCTCTGTTTCCAGACTCCAGTTTCTCACCCTCTGTTTCCAGTCTCCTGTTTCTGCCCCTCTGTTTCCAGACTTCTGTTTCTGCCCCTCTGTTTCCAGACTCCAGTTTCTCACCCTCTGTTTCCAGTCTCCTGTTTCTGCCCCTCTGTTTCCAGTCTCCTGATTCTCACCCTCTGTTTCCAGTCTCCTGTTTCTCACCCTCTGTTTCCAGACTCCTGTTTCTCCCCATCTGTTTCCAGACTCCTGTTTCTCCCCCTCTGTTTCCAGACTCCTGTTTCTCCCACTCTGTTTCCAGACTCCTGTTTCTCCCCCTCTGTTTCCAGACTCCTGTTTCTCCCCCTCTGTTTCCAGACTCCTGTTTCTGCCCCTCTGTTTCCAGACTCCAGTTTCTCACCCTCTGTTTCCAGGCTCCTGTTTCTGCCCCTCTGTTTCCAGACTCCAGTTTCTCACCCTCTGTTTCCAGTCTCCTGTTTCTCACCCTCTCTTTCCAGACTCCTGTTTCTCCCCATCTGTTTGCAGACTACTGTTTCTCCCCCTCTGTTTCCAGACTCCTGTTTCTCCCCCTCTGTTTCCAGACACCAGTTTCTGCCCCTCTGATTCCAGTCTGCTGTTTCTCACCCTCTGTTTCCAGACTCCTGCTTCTCCCCATCTGTTTCCAGACTCCTGTTTCTCCCCCTCTGTTTCCAGACTCCTGTTTCTCCCCCTCTGTTTCCAGACTCCTGTTTCTGCCCCTCTGTTTCCAGCCTCCTGTTTCTGCCCCTCTGTTTCCAGCCCCCTGTTTCTCCCCCTCTGTTTCCAGACTCCTGATTTTCCCCCCCTGTTTCCAGTCTCCTGTTTCTCCACCTCTGTTTCCAGACTCCTGTTTCTCACCCTCTGTTTCCAGGCTCCTGTTTCTGCCCCTCTGTTTCCAGCCTCCTGTTTCTCACCCTCTGTTTCCAGACTCCTGTTTCTGCTCCTCTGTTTCCAGACTCCTGTTTCTGCCTCTCTGTTTCCAGACTCCTGTTTCTCAACATCTGTTTCCAGGCTCCTGTTTCTGCCCCTCTGTTTCCAGACCCCAGTTTCTGCCCCTCTGTTTCCAGTCTCCTGTTTCTCACCCTCTGTTTCCAAACTCCTGTTTCTCCCCATCTGTTTCCAGACTCGTGTTTCTCCACCTCTGTTTCCAGACTGCTGTTTCTCCCCCTCTGTTTCCAGACTCCTGTTTCTCCCCCTCTATTTCCAGACTCCTGTTTCTCCCCCTCTGTTTCCAGACTCCTGTTTCTGCCCCTCTGTTTCCAGCCTCCAGTTTCTCACCCTCTGTTTCCAGTCTCCAGTTTCTGCCCCTCTGTTTCCAGACACCTGTTTCTGCCCCTCTGTTTCCAGAATCCAGTTTCTCACCCTCTGTTTCCAGTCTCCTGTTTCTGCCCCTCTGTTTCCAGACTCCTGTTTCTGCCCCTCTGTTTCCAGTCTCCTGATTCTCACCCTCTGTTTCCAGACTCCTGTTTCTCCCAATCAGTTTCCAGACTTCTATTTCTCCCCCTCTGTTTCCAGAGTCCTGTTTCTCCCCCTCTGTTTCCAGACTCCTGTTTCTCCCCCTCTGTTTCCAGAATCCTGTTTCTCACCCTCTGTTTCCACACTCCTGTTTCTGCCCCTCTGTTTCCAAACTCCTGTTCCTGCCCCTCTGTTTCCAGACTCCGGTTTCTGCCCATCTGTTTCCAGACTCCTGTTTCTCACCCTCTGTTTCCAGACTCCTGTTTCTGCCCCTCTGTTTCCAGCCTCCTGATTCTGCCCCTCTGTTTCCAGCCTCCTCTTTCTCACCCTCTGTTTCCTGACTCCAGTTTCCCACCCTCTGTTTCCAGGCTCCTGTTTCTGCCCCTCTGTTTCGAGTCTCCTGTTTCTCACCCTCTGTTTCCAGACTCCTGTTTCTCCCCATCTGTTTCCAGACTCCTGTTTCTCCCCCTCTGTTTCCAGACTCCTGTTTCTCCCACTCTGTTTCCAGACTCCTGTTTCTCCCCCTCTGTTTCCAGACTCCTGTTTCTCCCCCTCTGTTTCCAGACTCCTGTTTCTGCCCCTCTGTTTCCAGACTCCAGTTTCTCACCCTCTGTTTCCAGTCTCCTGTTTCTCACCCTCTCTTTCCAGACTCCTGTATCTCCCCATCTGTTTGCAGACTACTGTTTCTCCCCCGTCTGTTTCCAGACTCCTGTTTCTCACCCTCTGTTTCCAGACACCAGTTTCTGCCCCTCTGATTCCAGTCTGCTGTTTCTCACCCTCTGTTTCCAGACTCCTGTTTCTCCCCATCTGTTTCCAGACTCCTGTTTCTCCCCCTCTGTTTCCAGACTCCTGTTTCTCCCCCTCTGTTTCCAGACTCCTGTTTCTCCCCCTCTGTTTCCAGACACCTGTTTCTCAAACTCTGTTTCCAGACTCCTGTTTCTGCCCCTCTGTATCCAGATTCCTGTTTCTGCCTCTCTGTTTCCAGACTCCTGTTTCTGCCCCTCTGTTTCCAGCCTCCTGTTTCTCGCCCTCTGTTTCCAGACTCCAGTTTCTCCCCCTCTGTTTCCAGACTCCTGTTTCTGCCCCTCTGTTTCCAGACTCCTGTTTCTGCCCCTCTGTTTCCAGCCTCCTGTTTCTGCCGCTCTGTTTCCAGCCTCCTGTTTCTCCCCCTCTGTTTCCAGACTCCTGATTCTCCCCCTCTGTTTCCAGACTCCTGTTTCTGCCCCTCTGTTTCCAGCTTCCTGATTCTGCCCCTCTGTTTCCAGCCTCCTCTTTCTCACCCTCTGTTTCCTGACTCCAGTTTCTCACCCTTTGTTTCCAGGCTCCTGTTTCTGCCCCTCTGTTTCCAGACCCCAGTTTCTGCCCCTCTGTTTCCAGTCTCCTGTTTCTCACCCTCTGTTTCCAGACTCCTGTTTCTCCCCATCTGTTTCCAGCCTCGTGTTTCTCCACCTCTGTTTCCAGACTCCTGTTTCTCCCCCTCTGTCTCCAGACTCCTGTTTCTCCCCCTCTATTTCCAGACTCCTGTTTCTCCCCCTCTGTTTCCAGACTCCTGTTTCTGCCCCTCTGTTTCCAGACTCCAGTTTCTCACCCTCTGTTTCCAGTCTCCTGTTTCTGCCCCTCTGTTTCCAGACTTCTGTTTCTGCCCCTCTGTTTCCAGACTCCAGTTTCTCACCCTCTGTTTCCAGTCTCCTGTTTCTGCCCCTCTGTTTCCAGTCTCCTGATTCTCACCCTCTGTTTCCAGTCTCCTGTTTCTCACCCTCTGTTTCCAGACTCCTGTTTCTCCCCATCTGTTTCCAGACTCCTGTTTCTCCCCCTCTGTTTCCAGACTCCTGTTTCTCCCACTCTGTTTCCAGACTCCTGTTTCTCCCCCTCTGTTTCCAGACTCCTGTTTCTCCCCCTCTGTTTCCAGACTCCTGTTTCTGCCCCTCTGTTTCCAGACTCCAGTTTCTCACCCTCTGTTTCCAGGCTCCTGTTTCTGCCCCTCTGTTTCCAGACTCCAGTTTCTCACCCTCTGTTTCCAGTCTCCTGTTTCTCACCCTCTCTTTCCAGACTCCTGTTTCTCCCCATCTGTTTGCAGACTACTGTTTCTCCCCCTCTGTTTCCAGACTCCTGTTTCTCCCCCTCTGTTTCCAGACACCAGTTTCTGCCCCTCTGATTCCAGTCTGCTGTTTCTCACCCTCTGTTTCCAGACTCCTGCTTCTCCCCATCTGTTTCCAGACTCCTGTTTCTCCCCCTCTGTTTCCAGACTCCTGTTTCTCCCCCTCTGTTTCCAGACTCCTGTTTCTGCCCCTCTGTTTCCAGCCTCCTGTTTCTGCCCCTCTGTTTCCAGCCCCCTGTTTCTCCCCCTCTGTTTCCAGACTCCTGATTTTCCCCCCCTGTTTCCAGTCTCCTGTTTCTCCACCTCTGTTTCCAGACTCCTGTTTCTCACCCTCTGTTTCCAGGCTCCTGTTTCTGCCCCTCTGTTTCCAGCCTCCTGTTTCTCACCCTCTGTTTCCAGACTCCTGTTTCTGCTCCTCTGTTTCCAGACTCCTGTTTCTGCCTCTCTGTTTCCAGACTCCTGTTTCTCAACATCTGTTTCCAGGCTCCTGTTTCTGCCCCTCTGTTTCCAGACCCCAGTTTCTGCCCCTCTGTTTCCAGTCTCCTGTTTCTCACCCTCTGTTTCCAAACTCCTGTTTCTCCCCATCTGTTTCCAGACTCGTGTTTCTCCACCTCTGTTTCCAGACTGCTGTTTCTCCCCCTCTGTTTCCAGACTCCTGTTTCTCCCCCTCTATTTCCAGACTCCTGTTTCTCCCCCTCTGTTTCCAGACTCCTGTTTCTGCCCCTCTGTTTCCAGCCTCCAGTTTCTCACCCTCTGTTTCCAGTCTCCAGTTTCTGCCCCTCTGTTTCCAGACACCTGTTTCTGCCCCTCTGTTTCCAGAATCCAGTTTCTCACCCTCTGTTTCCAGTCTCCTGTTTCTGCCCCTCTGTTTCCAGACTCCTGTTTCTGCCCCTCTGTTTCCAGTCTCCTGATTCTCACCCTCTGTTTCCAGACTCCTGTTTCTCCCAATCAGTTTCCAGACTTCTATTTCTCCCCCTCTGTTTCCAGAGTCCTGTTTCTCCCCCTCTGTTTCCAGACTCCTGTTTCTCCCCCTCTGTTTCCAGAATCCTGTTTCTCACCCTCTGTTTCCACACTCCTGTTTCTGCCCCTCTGTTTCCAAACTCCTGTTCCTGCCCCTCTGTTTCCAGACTCCGGTTTCTGCCCATCTGTTTCCAGACTCCTGTTTCTCACCCTCTGTTTCCAGACTCCTGTTTCTGCCCCTCTGTTTCCAGCCTCCTGATTCTGCCCCTCTGTTTCCAGCCTCCTCTTTCTCACCCTCTGTTTCCTGACTCCAGTTTCCCACCCTCTGTTTCCAGGCTCCTGTTTCTGCCCCTCTGTTTCGAGTCTCCTGTTTCTCACCCTCTGTTTCCAGACTCCTGTTTCTCCCCATCTGTTTCCAGACTCCTGTTTCTCCCCCTCTGTTTCCAGACTCCTGTTTCTCCCACTCTGTTTCCAGACTCCTGTTTCTCCCCCTCTGTTTCCAGACTCCTGTTTCTCCCCCTCTGTTTCCAGACTCCTGTTTCTGCCCCTCTGTTTCCAGACTCCAGTTTCTCACCCTCTGTTTCCAGTCTCCTGTTTCTCACCCTCTCTTTCCAGACTCCTGTATCTCCCCATCTGTTTGCAGACTACTGTTTCTCCCCCGTCTGTTTCCAGACTCCTGTTTCTCACCCTCTGTTTCCAGACACCAGTTTCTGCCCCTCTGATTCCAGTCTGCTGTTTCTCACCCTCTGTTTCCAGACTCCTGTTTCTCCCCATCTGTTTCCAGACTCCTGTTTCTCCCCCTCTGTTTCCAGACTCCTGTTTCTCCCCCTCTGTTTCCAGACTCCTGTTTCTCCCCCTCTGTTTCCAGACACCTGTTTCTCAAACTCTGTTTCCAGACTCCTGTTTCTGCCCCTCTGTATCCAGATTCCTGTTTCTGCCTCTCTGTTTCCAGACTCCTGTTTCTGCCCCTCTGTTTCCAGCCTCCTGTTTCTCGCCCTCTGTTTCCAGACTCCAGTTTCTCCCCCTCTGTTTCCAGACTCCTGTTTCTGCCCCTCTGTTTCCAGACTCCTGTTTCTGCCCCTCTGTTTCCAGCCTCCTGTTTCTGCCGCTCTGTTTCCAGCCTCCTGTTTCTCCCCCTCTGTTTCCAGACTCCTGATTCTCCCCCTCTGTTTCCAGACTCCTGTTTCTGCCCCTCTGTTTCCAGCTTCCTGATTCTGCCCCTCTGTTTCCAGCCTCCTCTTTCTCACCCTCTGTTTCCTGACTCCAGTTTCTCACCCTTTGTTTCCAGGCTCCTGTTTCTGCCCCTCTGTTTCCAGACCCCAGTTTCTGCCCCTCTGTTTCCAGTCTCCTGTTTCTCACCCTCTGTTTCCAGACTCCTGTTTCTCCCCATCTGTTTCCAGCCTCGTGTTTCTCCACCTCTGTTTCCAGACTCCTGTTTCTCCCCCTCTGTCTCCAGACTCCTGTTTCTCCCCCTCTATTTCCAGACTCCTGTTTCTCCCCCTCTGTTTCCAGACTCCTGTTTCTGCCCCTCTGTTTCCAGACTCCAGTTTCTCACCCTCTGTTTCCAGTCTCCTGTTTCTGCCCCTCTGTTTCCAGACTTCTGTTTCTGCCCCTCTGTTTCCAGACTCCAGTTTCTCACCCTCTGTTTCCAGTCTCCTGTTTCTGCCCCTCTGTTTCCAGTCTCCTGATTCTCACCCTCTGTTTCCAGTCTCCTGTTTCTCACCCTCTGTTTCCAGACTCCTGTTTCTCCCCATCTGTTTCCAGACTCCTGTTTCTCCCCCTCTGTTTCCAGACTCCTGTTTCTCCCACTCTGTTTCCAGACTCCTGTTTCTCCCCCTCTGTTTCCAGACTCCTGTTTCTCCCCCTCTGTTTCCAGACTCCTGTTTCTGCCCCTCTGTTTCCAGACTCCAGTTTCTCACCCTCTGTTTCCAGGCTCCTGTTTCTGCCCCTCTGTTTCCAGACTCCAGTTTCTCACCCTCTGTTTCCAGTCTCCTGTTTCTCACCCTCTCTTTCCAGACTCCTGTTTCTCCCCATCTGTTTGCAGACTACTGTTTCTCCCCCTCTGTTTCCAGACTCCTGTTTCTCCCCCTCTGTTTCCAGACACCAGTTTCTGCCCCTCTGATTCCAGTCTGCTGTTTCTCACCCTCTGTTTCCAGACTCCTGCTTCTCCCCATCTGTTTCCAGACTCCTGTTTCTCCCCCTCTGTTTCCAGACTCCTGTTTCTCCCCCTCTGTTTCCAGACTCCTGTTTCTGCCCCTCTGTTTCCAGCCTCCTGTTTCTGCCCCTCTGTTTCCAGCCCCCTGTTTCTCCCCCTCTGTTTCCAGACTCCTGATTTTCCCCCCCTGTTTCCAGTCTCCTGTTTCTCCACCTCTGTTTCCAGACTCCTGTTTCTCACCCTCTGTTTCCAGGCTCCTGTTTCTGCCCCTCTGTTTCCAGCCTCCTGTTTCTCACCCTCTGTTTCCAGACTCCTGTTTCTGCTCCTCTGTTTCCAGACTCCTGTTTCTGCCTCTCTGTTTCCAGACTCCTGTTTCTCAACATCTGTTTCCAGGCTCCTGTTTCTGCCCCTCTGTTTCCAGACCCCAGTTTCTGCCCCTCTGTTTCCAGTCTCCTGTTTCTCACCCTCTGTTTCCAAACTCCTGTTTCTCCCCATCTGTTTCCAGACTCGTGTTTCTCCACCTCTGTTTCCAGACTGCTGTTTCTCCCCCTCTGTTTCCAGACTCCTGTTTCTCCCCCTCTATTTCCAGACTCCTGTTTCTCCCCCTCTGTTTCCAGACTCCTGTTTCTGCCCCTCTGTTTCCAGCCTCCAGTTTCTCACCCTCTGTTTCCAGTCTCCAGTTTCTGCCCCTCTGTTTCCAGACACCTGTTTCTGCCCCTCTGTTTCCAGAATCCAGTTTCTCACCCTCTGTTTCCAGTCTCCTGTTTCTGCCCCTCTGTTTCCAGACTCCTGTTTCTGCCCCTCTGTTTCCAGTCTCCTGATTCTCACCCTCTGTTTCCAGACTCCTGTTTCTCCCAATCAGTTTCCAGACTTCTATTTCTCCCCCTCTGTTTCCAGAGTCCTGTTTCTCCCCCTCTGTTTCCAGACTCCTGTTTCTCCCCCTCTGTTTCCAGAATCCTGTTTCTCACCCTCTGTTTCCACACTCCTGTTTCTGCCCCTCTGTTTCCAAACTCCTGTTCCTGCCCCTCTGTTTCCAGACTCCGGTTTCTGCCCATCTGTTTCCAGACTCCTGTTTCTCACCCTCTGTTTCCAGACTCCTGTTTCTGCCCCTCTGTTTCCAGCCTCCTGATTCTGCCCCTCTGTTTCCAGCCTCCTCTTTCTCACCCTCTGTTTCCTGACTCCAGTTTCCCACCCTCTGTTTCCAGGCTCCTGTTTCTGCCCCTCTGTTTCGAGTCTCCTGTTTCTCACCCTCTGTTTCCAGACTCCTGTTTCTCCCCATCTGTTTCCAGACTCCTGTTTCTCCCCCTCTGTTTCCAGACTCCTGTTTCTCCCACTCTGTTTCCAGACTCCTGTTTCTCCCCCTCTGTTTCCAGACTCCTGTTTCTCCCCCTCTGTTTCCAGACTCCTGTTTCTGCCCCTCTGTTTCCAGACTCCAGTTTCTCACCCTCTGTTTCCAGTCTCCTGTTTCTCACCCTCTCTTTCCAGACTCCTGTATCTCCCCATCTGTTTGCAGACTACTGTTTCTCCCCCGTCTGTTTCCAGACTCCTGTTTCTCACCCTCTGTTTCCAGACACCAGTTTCTGCCCCTCTGATTCCAGTCTGCTGTTTCTCACCCTCTGTTTCCAGACTCCTGTTTCTCCCCATCTGTTTCCAGACTCCTGTTTCTCCCCCTCTGTTTCCAGACTCCTGTTTCTCCCCCTCTGTTTCCAGACTCCTGTTTCTCCCCCTCTGTTTCCAGACACCTGTTTCTCAAACTCTGTTTCCAGACTCCTGTTTCTGCCCCTCTGTATCCAGATTCCTGTTTCTGCCTCTCTGTTTCCAGACTCCTGTTTCTGCCCCTCTGTTTCCAGCCTCCTGTTTCTCGCCCTCTGTTTCCAGACTCCAGTTTCTCCCCCTCTGTTTCCAGACTCCTGTTTCTGCCCCTCTGTTTCCAGACTCCTGTTTCTGCCCCTCTGTTTCCAGCCTCCTGTTTCTGCCGCTCTGTTTCCAGCCTCCTGTTTCTCCCCCTCTGTTTCCAGACTCCTGATTCTCCCCCTCTGTTTCCAGACTCCTGTTTCTGCCCCTCTGTTTCCAGATTCCTTTTTCTGCCCCTCTGTTTCCAGCCTCCTGTTTCTCACCCTCTTTTTCCAGACTCCAGTTTCTGCCCCTCAGTTTCCAGACTCCTGTTTCTCCCCCTCTGTTACCAGACTCCTGTTTCTCCCCCTCTGTTTCCAGACTCCTGTTTATCCCCCGCTGTTTCCAGACTAATGTTTCTCCCCCTCTGTTTCCAGACTCCTGTTTCTGCCCCTCTGTTTCCAGACTCTGGATTCTCACCCTCGGTTTCCTGTCTCCTGGTTCTGCCCCTCTGTTTCCAGCATCCTGTTTCTGCCCCTCTGTTTCCAGCCTCCTGTTTCTCTCCCTCTCTTTCCAGACTCCTGTTTCTCCCCCACTGTTTCCAGACTCCTGTTTCTGCCCCTCTGTTTCCAGCCTCCTGAGTCTGCGCCTCTGTTTCCAGACCCCTGTTTCTCCCCCTCTGTTTCCAGACTCCTGATTCTCCCCCTCTGTTTCCAGACTCCTGTTTCTCCCCCTCTGTTTCCAGACTCCTGTTTCTCACCGTCTGTTTCCAGACTCCTGTTTCTGCCCCTCTCTTTCCAGACTCCTGTTCCTGCCCCTCTGTTTCCACCCTCCTGTTTCTCCCCCTCTGTTTCCAGACTCCTGTTTCTCACCCTCTGTTTCCAGGCTCCAGTTTCTGCCACTCTGTTTCCAGACTCCTGTTTCTGCCCCTCTGTTTCCAGTCTCCTGTTTCTCACCCTCTCTTTCCAGACTCCTGTTTCTCCCCATCTGTTTCCAGTCTCCTGTTTCTCCCCCTCTGTTTCCAGACTCCTGTTTCTCCCCCTCTGTTCCCAGACTCCTGTTTCTGCTTCTCTGTTTCCAGACTCCTGTTTCTCACCCTCTGTTTCCAGTCTCCTGTTTCTGCCGCTCTGTTTCCAGCCACCAGTTTCTGTCACTCTGTTTCCAGCCTCCTGTTTCTCGCCCTCTGTTTCCAGACTCCTGTTTCTGCCCCTCTGTTTCCAGACTCCTGTTTCTGCCCCTCTGTTTCCAGCCTCCTGTTTCTGCCCCTCTGTTTCCAGCCTCCTGTTTCTCCCCCTCTGTTTCCAGACTCTTGTTTCTCCCCCTCTGTTTCCACACTCCTGTTTCTGCCCCTCTGTTTCCAGACTCCTGTTTCTCACCCTTTGTTTCCAGACACCTGATTCTGCCCCTCTGTTTCCAGACTCCTGATTCTGCCCCTCTGTTTCCAGCCTCCTCTTTCTCACCCTCTGTTTCCTGACTCCAGTTTCTCACCCTCTGTTTCCAGACTCCTGTTTCTGCCCCTCTGTTTCCAGACTCCTGCATCTGCCCCTCTGTTTCCAGACTCCTGTTTCTCCCCCTCTGTTTCCAGACTCCTGTTTCTCCCCCTCAGTTTTCACACTCCTGTTTCTGCCCCTCTGTTTCCAGACTCCTGTTTCTACCCTTCTGTTTCCAGACTCCTGTTTCTCCCCCTCTGTTTCCAGACTCCTGTTTCTCCCCCTCTGTTTCCAGACTCCTGTTTCTGCCCCTCTTTCTCCAGAATCCTGTATCTCACCCTCTGTTTCCAGACTCCTGTTTCTGCCCCTCCGTTTCCAGACTCCTGATTCTGCCCTTCAGTTTCCAGACTCCTGTTTCTCACCCTCTGTTTCCAGACTCCTGTTTCTCCCCCTCTGTTTCCAGACTCCTGTTTCTCCCCCTCCGTTTCCAGACACCTGATTCTGCCCCTCTGTTTCCAGACTCCTGTTTCTCAGCATCTGTTTCCAGACTCCTGTTTCTCCCCCTCCGTTTCCAGACTGCTGTTTCTGCCCCTCTGTTTCCAGACTCCTGTTTCTCACCCTGAGTTTCCAGACTCCTGTTTTTTCCTCCTCTGTTTCCAGGATCCTGTTTCTGCCCCACTGTTTCCTGCCCCCTCTTTCTCCCCCTCTGTTCACAGACTCCTGTTTCTGCTTCTTTGTTTCCAGACTCCTGTTTCTCACCCTCTGTTTCCAGACTCCTGTTTCTGCTCCTCTGTTTCCAGGCTCCTGTTTCTGCCCCTCTGTTTCCAGACGCCTTTTTCTCACCATGTGTATCCAGACTCCTGTTTCTCCCCCTCTGTTTCCAGACTCCTTTTTCTGCCCCTCTTTTTCCAGACTCCTGTTTCTGCCTCTCTGTTTCAAGACTCCTGTTTCTCACCCTCTGTTTCCAGACTCCTGTTTCTGCCCCACTGTTTCCAGACTACTGCTTCTCCCCCTCTGTTTCCAGACTACTGTTTCTCCCCCACTGTTTCCAGACTGCTGTTTCTCCCCCTCTGTTTCCAGACTCCTTTTTCTGCCCCTCTTTTTCCAGACTCCTGTTTCTGCCTCTCTGTTTCAAGACTCCTGTTTCTCACCCTCTGTTTCCAGACTCCTGTTTCTGCCCCACTGTTTCCAGACTACTGCTTCTCCCCCTCTGTTTCCAGACTACTGTTTCTCCCCCTCTGTTTCCAGACTCCTGTTTCTCCCCCTCTGTTTCCAGACTGCTGTTTCTCACCCTCTGTTTCCAGGCTCCTTTTTCTGCCCCTCTGTTTCCAGCCTCCTCTTTCTGCCTCTCTGTTTCCAGCCTCCTGTTTCTTCCCCTCTGTTTCCAGACTCCTGTTTCTCCCCCGCTGTTTCCAGCCTCCTGTTTCTGCCCCTCTGTTTCCAGCCTCTGTTTCTCCTCCTCTTTTTTCAGACTCCTGTTTCTGCCCCTCTGTTTCCAGCCTCCTGTTTCTCCTCCTCTGTTTCCAGCCTCCTGTTTCTCCCCCTCTGTTTCCAGACTCCTGTTTCTCCTCCTCTGTTTTCAGACTCCTGTTTCTGCCCCTCTGTTTCCAGACTCCTGTTTCCCCACCTCTGTTTCCAGACTCCTGTTTCTCCCCCACTAATTCCAGACTCCTGTTTCTCCCCCTCTGTTTCCAGACTCCTGTTTCTCCCCCTCTGTTTCCAGACTCCTGTTTCTCACCCTCAGTTTCCAGACTCCTGTTTTTGCCCCTCTGTTTCCAGCCTCCTGTTTCTCGCCCTCTGTATCCAGACTCCTGTTTCTCCCCCTCTGTTTCCAGAATCCTGTTTCTGCCCCTCTGTTTCCAGACTCCTGTTTCTCCCCCTCTGTTTCCAGACTCCTGTTCCTGCCCCTCTGATTCCAGGCTCCTATATCTCACCCTCTGTTTCCAGACTCCTATTTCTCCTCCTCTGTTTTCAGACTCCTGTTTCTGCCCCTCTGTTTCCAGAATCCTGTTTCCCCACCTCTGTTTCAGGCACCTGTTTCTCCCCCTCTGTTTCCAGACTCCTGTTTCTCCCCCTCTGTTTCCAGCCTCCTGTTTCTCCCCCTCTGTTTCCAGACTCCTGATTCTCCTCCTCTGTTTCCAGCCTCCTGATTCTCCCCCTCTGTTTCCAGACTCCTGTTTCTCCTCCTCTGTTTTCAGACTCCTGTTTCAGCCCCTCTGTTTCCAGACTCCTGTTTCTCCCCCACTAATTCCAGACACCTGTTTCTCCCCCTCTGTTTCCAGACTCCTGTTTCTTCCCCTGTGTTTCCAGCCTCCTGTTCCTGCCCCACTGATTCCAGGCTCCTGTTTCTCACTCTCTGTTTCCAGACTCCTGTTTCTGCCCCTCTGTTTCCAGACTCCTGTTTCTGCCCCTCTGTTTCCAGACGCCTGTTTCTCACCCTCTGTTTCCAGACTCCTGTTTCTCCCCCTCTGTTTCCAGACTCCTGTTTCTCCCCCTCTGTTTCCAGACTCCTGTTTCTGCCTCACTGTCTCCAGACTCCTGTTTCTGCCCCTCTGTTTCCAGCCTCCTGTTTCTCCCCCTCTGTTTCCACCCTCCTGTTTCTCCCCCTCTGTTTCCAGACTCCTGTTTCTCCCCCTCTGTTTCGAGACTCCTGTTTCCGCCTCTCTGTTCCCAGACTCCTGTTTCTCACCTTCTTTTTCCAGCCTCCTGTTTCTCACCCTCTGTTTCCAGACCCCTGTTTCTGCCCCTGTGTTTCCAGACTCCGGTTTCTGCCAGTCAATTTCCAGACTCCTGTTTCTCCTCCTCTGTTTCCAGCCTCATGTTTCTCCCCCTCTGTTTCCAGACTCCTGTTTCTCCTCCTCTGTTTTCAGACTCCTGTTTCTGCTCCTCTGTTTCCAGACTCTTGTTTCCCACCCTCTGTTTCCAGTCTCCTGTTTCTGCCCCTCTGTTTCCAGACTGCTGTTTCTCCCCCTCTGATTCCAGACTCGTGCTTCTGCCCCTCTGTTTCCAGACTCCTGTTTCTGCCCCTCTGTTTCCAGACTCCTGTTTCTCACCCTCTATTTCCAGTCACCTGTTTCTGCCCCACTGTTTCAAGACTCCTGTTTCTCACCCTCTGTTTCCAGACTCCTGTTTCTGCCCCTCTGTTTCCAGACTCCTGTTTCTCCTCCTCTGTTTTCAGACTCCTGTTTCTGCCCCTCTGTTTCCCGCCTCCTGTTTCTCCTCCTCTGTTTCCAGCCTCCTGTTTCTCCTCCTCTGTTTCCAGACTCCTGTTTCTCCTCCTCTGTTTTCAGACTCCTGCTTCTGCCCCTCTGTTTCCAGCCTCCTGTTTCTCCCCCTCTATTTCCAGACCCCTGTTTCTCGCCCTCTGTTTCCAGCCACCTGTTCTGCCCCTCTGTTTCCAGCCTCCTGTTTCTCGCCCTCTGTTTCCAGACTCCTGTTTCTCCCACTCTGTTTCCAGACTCCTGTTTCTCCCCCTCTGTTTCCAGACTCCTGTTTCTGCCCCTCTGTTTCCAGACTCCTGTTTCTCACCCTCTGTTTCCTTCCTCCTGTTTCTGCCCCTCTGTTTCCAGCCTCCTGTTTCTCGCCCTCTGTTTCCAGCCTCCTGTTTCTGCCCCTCTGTTTCCAGACTCCTGTTTCTCCTCCTCTGTTTTCAGACTCCTGTTTCTGCCCCTCTGTTTCCAGCCTCCTGTTTC